>NC_039362.1:73863131-73967013 GCF_003573695.1 Papaver somniferum
GAAGGGAACAGGCGTGGAGCGACCGTTGGATGTGTGATACATCAAAACTGACGGCTTAAGATGGAGTTAGGTACTATGATGTTAGACAGGAACTTCAGAGTTTGATGCACGATGATGAAGCGACCGTGGGATGAAGTGATGGATCCAATCTGACGGCTGAAAATGGAAGCGGTTTTGGGTATTGGGAATGGATTTGGGACTTGGGTATGCCAAGCCCATATCTTCTTTAAGAACAATTCTTCCTCTTCAAGCCCATTTCTAATTGATCCGGCTCTTGCAAACATCATTCTTCGCTGCCTTTCTGCGGGAGTCTTTGCCGTTTCTTTGCTCTTTTCGCTCCGTGAGTTAACCAGGCTTTATTTAGTACCTAAAAATGCAAAATTAATTGAGAAAAGTATTTATTCTTGAAAACAACGAAAACACAGAATATGGGATAAAATGGAGCGTTAGTGCACAAATGGTGAGTTAAATGCTAATAAAAAGGTGCAAATATATACAATATTTGGCACTCATCAGCCTATCCCACATAATATTCTGCAAGGACCATATACTGATGCTCGTCACATCTTCGCCGAGAAAGATAATGCCTGAATCATGCGTTGGTCTACAAAGCAGCCTCGGTCTAAAGCACGCCTCATTGATGTGTTGGATGAAGAATTGGAGTTCGACTTTCGTCCTTGGGTGTCGGTTCCTGATTATGTTTCTCAACCAACGACTTTCAATACTGGAGAGAGCACGACTCTGAAATCTGGTGTGACCCCGACTGATGGTGAGAGATCCTTCATGTTGTGTTGTACTCCTCGTCACTTGTTATTTGTTATGCATGGAGAGTGGGCCGTAGAAGAATACAACATTGATAGGGCGGCTCGACAAATGGGTATGGATCAATGTGTTCTAACTATCCGGAGAAGGAAACCATCAGTTGATCAGCTTGCGTCTCGTTTAGATCACACTCACGTGGAAGGGAGTAGTTACTGGTTTCCTGGTTCTGATAGATTTGCATATGTAACCCCAGATTATATAGAATTCCGGCATCAACAATTCGAGAGATTGCATGAATTCGTGACAGTTATTCAGCCTCCAGTGAAGATTCATCCATCTGCTGAGATGATCTCTGGTCGACCAAGACTGAAGTACCTTTCTGGTGATAAACGAAAATTATCTCCAGGATGTTCTCAAGTAAGATTCTCCACATATCTTTTATGAAACCATGGTAACTGTATTCTGATCATGTTATTGAATTCTTTACAGGACGGTCGTAGTGTAAGACCTCGAATCCATGCATATTTTTCAGATATTGGAGAAGGAAGGAACAAAAGTTATAAGCTGTTACCTAATACTGTGAAGTCCCCAGTTCGTTCTTTGGTGAGTTCCCAATATTTCTCACCGTGACTTTCATTGCTATTAACATTAGAATCATGAAGCCAATGTTGTTAATTTTGTTGCAGAATTTTACTCCATCAAGTCTTGAAGGTCTTCAATTTTCTGCTACTGAACAAGCAATCGCTGATTTGAGTGACGAAGAAACTGTAAGTATTTCTTCACATGTTCAAATGTGGTGCTTCATAGATGAAAATATTGATTGTAAAGGACGTGTACAGGAGGATGTCGTCATGGAGATGGAGAATTCTGGGACTCAATCATCCTCTGGGAATGGGAATGGAGGTAATTCCCAAGATTCGGAGCCGGATGGAAGTGATGTTCCTCTTGTCATTGATGTGGACAATTCCAACCCCTTGGACACTTTGGAGACTCCTCAAGTAAGTATACATCCTGTATATTCTTCATAGAAGTATAAAAGTGCCGATTTGTGAATGAATTAATGAGAACCCATGTGAATATATGAAAACTTAGTCGAACTTCGTCGTCAGAAAATTCAGAACCCAGCTTTTTAGTAAAAACATTGTAGAATATTTGTCCGGAGTCGGATTTTGATGATCTGCATGTGCAAATTCAAGCCCGGAAAATTTCCAAGCTTTAGCACAGAAGATTTTTAAGTTTTGAGCACGTTCAGAGCCTGAAAAATTCGAAATAGTAAACTTCCAGGAGACTTCCAGAACTTTTTCAGATTGCGCATCACTTGATATTTTGGCCACATCTACTCGCTCGTTCATCGGATTGTCATGAAATTTTGACATGTCATAGAGTACATCCATACAAAGAGAATGGAATATGAACCATTCTCAGATTCCTTGTAGATTGTTCCCAGTTTGTCTCTTAGTACAGGGAAGAGTTCAGTTTCTTCAGACGGACTCATCGTAAAATGTGTTTTCATGACTTTCATGTTATTTGCTCGTGCCTTGAATGTAGTATGATGAACTTTGATGATATTTCCTTTAGGGTATACTTTGTTTCATAATCTCCTTTGGCTTCGTGACTCTAACCTCATGTAATCTTCGCATTAGGTGTTAAATACCGAAATTGAGGATACTGGAGCCAATGATGATAACTCTAACCCTTCTGAAGTTATTGATGAAGAGACAGCCATCCATGCACTTCGAGGCCATGAGAAGGTCGCTGCTGATGTTATGGAAAACCAGATGGTTGTTGCCTTAGTGATAGAAGAAACCGAGATAGCAACGGAGAATACCGAAGGAACTGTTGCTTTGGTCGTGGGAGCCGCTCCAGTGACTGAGAACCGTATAATAGTGTATGAATATCCAACTGCAGGGGTTGCTTTCGATCCTCCTTTTAACACTTCACTCCTGTATCATGAACTGGTCGGTGGATTCAGCGTTCCCATTGGATATGCACGCTTGTACGAGACGATATGGAAGAAGTTTGGCCACATGATCGTTGACAGGAACCCTGGGAGTGCTTATGCTTTAACCATACAAGTAGGCGTTATCTTGCGTGTCGTGAGTGATATGCATACGAGACCCAGGAATACCGTGACTCCAGATATACTCTTTGATTGGGAGTTTAACTTGGAGAATTCAGAAAGACTTGGCCTCAACGTGAAATGGCTTCGTAAGCAAATAAACGTTATCAAGGATTCATGTGAGAAGAACATACCCTTTCCCAATGATGTTGTGAAGGAGAAGGAGGACAAGATTGCCAAGCTGACCGAGGAGTTGAACAAGGAGAGGGGGGCTTCGCAAATCTTGAAGGATGCTGATGAGCGAAAGCCTTTTCTTGTTGATCTCTTGAACTTCTGAGAGATGTGAGGTTTATACTTGGGTTTTGATATTTAGATGGTTTTGGATTGACTGATGGTTAAGGATTTTCATGTAGATTTGATAGAGAATTTATATTACAAAATATGAACTGAATTTTGATAAATTGCTGAATTCAAATACTGATTCCAAGTATTGCAAATGTTTTGGAGGAATTGAAATGCAAATGAAAGAAAATCCTAAATGTTAAATCCCAACGCCATGAATGCTTCGAACGTCCAATACCTTAAATGTCCAATAATTTCAGATAAACGCCCTGAGCCAATTTTCGTGAATTACTGGTAGGGTTCTGCCATTTGTGTTGATCAATTTGTAGTATCCTACGGCCACAGACTTAGCGACCATGAATGGTCCTTCCCAATTGGAGTTCCTTGTAGAATGAAGATCGCGCTGAACTGCTTTGAGAACCAGGTCCCTTTCATGAAACTTGTTAGGCTTGGTCGATCGTGCCTTGAATATCTTCCGTTGATTCGGAATTCCCTGTTTGATAGAATTCCACAATTGTGGCACATATGTACACTCGCGCGGAAGAGAGTATCCAGCATAGTGTCGATCATGCTTAGCCAAGTCTTCAGCAATAAACCTCTCGATGGAGTGACCGATTTGAAGAAGTTTTGAACCCAACCATTGAGTGTAATATTGCTGAGGTGAAGTTACCCACTCGTATATTTTGATGAATGCTAAATTGTTCATGGGGAGAAGTCCCTGGACCATAGTAGCGTATTTGAACATTGGTAATATTGGAGCAAGAGGAGGAATAAGACTTGCCTGAGCTCGAAACCTTCTGATAAAGGTGTGCGGATTTTCTCCAAGTTCATGCGTAAGCCCCATCAGAATTTTTACTTCTTCCAGATGCTCAAACGGTGGTGTGTCCTCTGCTTCGTCTTCCGACTCGGAATCCTTGTCGATGACAGGATGTGTTGAAGGCATCGTTATCCTTCCGGCATGAATCCAAGTTCTTCCAAGGACCATGTCGTACCCAGGGTCTTCCCGGATTATGAAAAACTTGGCCTCAATGCAGATCAATCTTTCCGTAACTTTGAGAGTGATGAAGCTGTATGCGTCTCTGGAGATTCCTTCGTGGTCCCTAATTGCTATGGGAGCGTGGGTGGCTTCCTGTCGAGTAATACCGGCAGCTCTGAGAGTTTTCAAAGGGATGATGTTGACAGCGGTACCAACATCGACGAACGCCCTTTTGAACTCATTTCCTTTAATGTGCACTATGGTGAGCAGTCCCCAGTCATACATTTCTTTGTCGGTGGCTGAATATTCGGTGGTGGTTTCTTGGATCAACAGACGTTTTCCGGACACGGTGTGGTTCAGTGCAGCAAACATGTCTTTCCTTTGAGATTTCGAAAGATACAACAACTCGCAGACATGTTCGATCAGAGATTGAACCGCTTCCTTGACATGAGGTTCAGAGATGGTAAAAGTTCTGACTGGGAGGGGGGTTTTGTGCACTCCCTCAGTCCCCAGGTTGAGCTCTCCTGATTCGACCTTTTCCTTGAATATGCGCTTCAAAATTTTGCAATCACTTGTGGGATGGCTGACGTATCTATGGAAACGGCAATACCGAGGATTTTCCATGGCCTCTTCAGTTGGTTCCTTCTTGACATAAGGTAATTTGATTGCACCATCTTGAATCCAGGCATCGAGTAGTTCATTAACTTCTTCCATTGAACATGGAAAATCAGGTGCTTCTGGATCTTCCGTATGCTGAGGAGGGATTTTCGAATTCTCATTCTTGTGTGCCTTTGAAGGGGTGGAGGAAGTCTGCTTGTGTTGTGGTTCTGCTTTTCGCTTACTCCCTTCCGCGACAGCATTTGTTGAAGGTTGCAGGTTGTACTGCTTGTTAATCAAACGCCTGCTTCCTCGAGTGTCTTTTTGAATCCTCAGTATTTGTAGACTTTTCTCTTTCCAAAAGAGCGGGTGCAGTGGTTGCCGACCTCTTCACAGCTTCGTGAAGCTCTGAGAAAGTCTGGAATCGAAGGTTTTCTAGCAAGGCCCTGTAGACCGGGAGCATGCCATTGATGCACAAGTCCACAAGTTGTTGCTCCGTGACGTTTGGGTCATGACAATCCAGGGCTTGGACTCTGAAACTTTTCACATAATCATTGGGATTTTCACTGACCCTCTGAAACATCCTTCCAAGGTCGGAAATGGTGACTTGTTTTGACACGAAGAAGTATTTCCTGTAGAATGCGTTAACTATTTCTCCCCAATTGTTGATAGTCCCTGGTGCGATGTTTTTATACCAGGTGTATGCTCTGCCTTTCAGAGATTTTGAGAATTCCTTGAGACGAACGACATGATCGTGTTCACGTTCTCCTAGGGATTCGAGAAAACGAGAGACATGTTCCCTAGCATTTCCAGTTCCATCATATAAGGTGAAGGTTGGAGAAACGTAACCTTTGGGGAGTGGAATCCTCTGCGTAGCGGCAGGATAAGGAGGTTGATGACGATGGACATGCGATGTTTTGTCTTTTCTACGGTTCTACAAAAGGTGCTCCAGATCCTCGCGAGTGATGAAATTCGATGATCCCTTCGCTGATGAGTTGTCTGCAGCAGTTTTGTGGACTTCGTCGTCTTCTACTGTATGGATTGGAATTACTTCAGGATCGTCGTCTGAGGATTTCTCCTTCTCCTTTCCCTTCTCTTGAGTCTTCTCTGACATCTTGTCAGTAAAAGTTTTGAGATAATTACACAGCTCCTTCTGTGTAGCAGCCATGTCAGTCTGATTCTTTGCAAGAGTCTGCTGCGCTTCGATAAGATCAACAATGGTAGGTGGTGGATATCCTCTGACTTCTTTAGGGTGTCGTCCGGACAATGAATGACCTTCGGCGTGAGGAGGAGTAATGTCACCGCCATCAATGTTGGAGGTCGGAATTTTCTCTGGGATATTCTGGTTGTTGTTGTTGCTAGTGCTAGTACGGTTTGTGTTAGGATTCGTAACTGAACCAGACCTGAGATCAACCATCTTGTGAAATTGTGAGATTGCAACCGAGAGAATGATCTCCCACTGTGGTCGTCAATCTGTAGATGGGGAAAAACGATTTGCTGGTTTTTAAGGAATTGAGGAGATGACCGTACGGAGGAGACTCCTCGAACCGAGCGAAATGTTAAACCTCACACAGATGCACCGCTGCAAAGGGGGTGCTTTAGATTCGAGAGATCAATCTGTAGTACTCCGGCCTAAATCAAGACAATAACCGTTCCAGAGTAAATTCGATCACAAGAGAGGATGGGTTGATCTGTAGGAGGGAAGCTGAGAAATGTGTGAAATCAATGGTAATCAAAGATTATGGGTGTGTGAATTCTGAATATGATAAGCTCTGAATGATTGAAATTGCTCAATTGAGAGTAGTTGCTCAATTGATGAGTTGATGATCTCGTGTTGTCGATGAGACGTGAGATTGATGATACCGCTGATGCTGATCCAATCATGATTCAGAGACTTATTTATATTACTGGAATTTTAGACACCATGATTCCATGAAGTGTGACAGTTGATGGAATCAAAGAGTGGGGAAGTGGAGATCGTGTTTGAAACCAGTTGCTCAACGTGTGGAGACTTGGTCGATTTTCCACCCACTACCTCGTGAATTTCTTCAACTGATTGCACGACTTGCTCACATTCCATCGTGTGTTTGAACACATGTGTCGTAGACCGCCAGACCAAAACCCTAAGTGATATCCCCCCCAAGTGACACGATTGATGTCTCGTGGTTTTTTAGTCAATTGATGACTTCGTGGTTTGATGGGACGATGAGTCCATGTAGTTGTTGAGTTGAACATGATGTTCTGAAACTCATGAATTGAACATGTCATGAGACAGAGGTATAGTTCTTACAATGAAGTGAGCAAGTATTGCTCATTCGATGGATCGTTGAATATTGATTGTTGAACCAATATTCCTTGGGTTGAGCAAATATTTATCATCTGAGCAAGTGTTGCTCATGTGATGAATTGTTGAATATTTGATCGTCTGAGCATGTGTTGCTCATCTGATGGCTTGTTGGCAGTGTACCAAAAATATTAATTAGAACACTGGTGTAGAACCGAGCATAATTAATAAAATTAATGACCATGAGGTCGTCATAAAATTATTAAGGTTGGAATCTGGAATGATGATCCTTGGATTCAGAAACCCTAATTTGATCAATTGATGATCAATTCATGGTTCGTCAGAAGTTTAACCATGGGACGAAGGAGGGAGCGACTACATGGGACCGTGGATCAACCATGTAGTGTCCATATGCTCACGTGAGCAAATACGAAGAACTCTTGAAGAGTTGACGATTTGTTGGTGGAAGAATGATTAAATGCTGGCTTAATCATTTATTCAAAATACTCGTCCGAGCCTTAGGTGAGAAAACCTAATTAATTATGACGAGGCGAGGGACCGACCATGGAGTCATGAAACCGGCCCTGGGTTGTCATGTGACCGCCTAACGATCACTTCATGAAAATCCAAAGTGTTTGGAAGAGTTTTGGACCTAATACGAGCAATTGTGCAAATTAGGTCAAAACCGTGAAAATTGATGGGACCGGCTTCCGTGAGCCAAAGAGCCAATCTTGGTCGGTCAAGATAGCGTTCTCGTGTCCCCAAGGCATCCGCGTCTCAGTCCTGAGAATTTTGATATTTTCTAGCGTGCAATTGAGCATCCATTCGAAAAAATATGCCAAAATTAGGGTTTCGACGAAACTGAGGAAAACACCATGAGATGTTGAAAAATAATTATAAAATAAGGAATGAGGAGGCGTGGGACCGCCGTGGTCAAGGCATGGTCGGTCGGTCGTGACCACGGTCCCGTGGTGCCTTTTCCTTAATTTTATAATATTTTGATGAATTTAGGGAGTTTCCATGAATTGAAGGAGTTTTCATGAGTTCATGGAAGCAAAATATTAAAATAATAAAAACATGGGCATGTGGTACCATGGAGGCATGGACGACCGGCTATGGACCGGTCCCACGAGTTTTTCATAAAATTTTTTAATATTTTTTAGGTATTTTTGATGATTTGAGGGAATTTTTCCTAATTTGAGAGAAATACCATAAAATCAAGGAATTTGATGAATTCAAGGAAAAATAGGATAAATAATAATAAAATAAAAAAGCAAAGGGCGTGTGGGACCGTCTAGGGCATGGCCGGCCGGCTAGTGGCCTGGTCCCACAAGTTTTTCATAATTTTATTTTATTTATTATTATATGATGATTTGTGCAAAAATACCATGAAATCAAGTAGTTTTTTCATGAAATTAGAGAAATAACAATAATAATAATAAAATAATAAGGAACCATGGGGTGTGGGGCCGATTGGGACCAAGGCATGGCCGGTTGGCCAATGGTCACGCCCCACACTCCTTTCCTTAATTTTATATTATTTTTTATGGATTTATGGAAGTACCATGAAACCGAGGAGTTTCCTCGAGACGAAGGAGATTTGATAAAATGAGAGAATTTTCATCAAATCATGGAAAATAATAAAAATGCATTAAAAATATAAAAATGGCGTGGGATTGACCACGACACGGTCGGTCGGTCGTGTGTCCGTGCTCCCAGCAGTCTGGTCAATATTTTTAATTATTTATTATTTTCTATTTTGCATAGGTTCATCGTTTCGTTGTATTTTTGAAATACTCGTTCGTGCGGTGACTGTTAGTGTATCGTCGTTGAATACACCTTCACCGTTTGAATCGGGGCTTACTTAGAGGTAGCTCAGACGCCAGGTTGTTGATTATTTATTACTAATTGTGGAATCGGTGGAGAATAATTCACAAAACTGAGCAATACGATGTTTATTATTAATTCATAAGATCAGCTAAGGATTCGACTACAAATTCAGAATAATAAAGTGAGCATTACCATTCCATGGGATCGTAGATTCGATCATAGAATCGGAGTAATTAAGATTTATCTATTACCATTTATGAGACCAGTTGTGGATTCGATCATGAAATCGGAGTAATGAGATAATATAGTTATTGTTATTCTATAAGATCAAGCTGTGGATTCGATCATAGAATCAGAACAATTGTTTATTTCCATTCCATGGGACCAGTCGTGGATTCGACCATGGAATAGGAGCAATTTTTATTGCCATTCCATGGGACCAGTCCTGGATTCGACCATGGAATAGGAGCAATAATAGATTATTCTGGGAATTCAGTAGTGAATGTCACGGCAGAATTAATCTTAATTAGGAATAATTAACTTTGTGTCTCTATACTAGCAGAGCAAGCTGTCTAGGAGCATTAATTATCCCGATATGAGCTTGTCGGTAAGTCATATCCTTTATATAGTCAGGGTAAACTTGTTGTTTGTTCCTGAAGACGTTATCGCTCTATACTAGCAGACCAAGCAGTCTAGGAGCCGTCCATCTCGTGATACTATATAGAAATAATCACTGAAAGTATTCAGTATTCATGAGATATGTCGTTGTCCAGTCGTGAGACTACATATGTACATGTACTCTGAGAGAAAGTACTCTCCGTTGAGAATTCGATGAGAGACTCGTGTCTCGATACGCACGTCTAATTGCTGAATCAGAGCTTCGTATAATTATGAGTTTACGATTTTAGCCTTTATCGAAAATCCACCATCTACAGTAGCGCTTGGTTTAACGTCGTCATCCCGACGTTATTGTTATCGTCCGTACACCAGTAATCTAAAAATTTGGTAATCCTTCCAAATAACAATCTGCAATTCAAATAACAGCTTCACAAAAACATTAGCACAAAATATAAATATTGAAGCTATCACTTTATTGAAGTTTCCCCCACACTTAGTCCTTTCAACACTCGGAAGTGGATAAAGAACATAGAATTTTGGAACTTCAAAAGGTTCCTCAGCTTGGTGAACCTGCACAATACTTGAATCAAACACATCAAGTGGTGGATACTTAGAAGCAAAATAATCCGTTAAAACTTTGGAAGCACACAACTCCAATCCTAAGTGAGGTATTTTCTTAAAAGTTTGGTTAACAACTGTTTTAGAATATACTTCAATTGGATAGAAAGGATCAATAGATATAAAATTAAGCAAAAGATTAGACAAAACTTGTACGTGATCCTCATCTTTCTTAATTAAATTCATTGAATTATTTACCTCAAGTATATCGTGGTCCTCTATTGAACTATTATTATCTAGCTCAATTAGGTCTTCCACGACTTTAATCAATTTGGTTTCATTCTCAATCTCCATCTCTTCAACACTTTCGTCATCCGAATCTAATTCCGCTCTAATGAACTCTTCTTCAGTATAAATTTTGGGGTATCCTGTATGAGTCTTTGTTGAGGGAATAATCGGGTCTACTTCTTGCAAATCAACCGGCCTAAAAACATTATAATCCAGACATCCCTTGTAACGTTGATATGCGTTCGAGTATGTTACATCGTTCATAACAATGGTTCGGTCATACCAAGGCTCCTCCTTCTGAATAGGCGAATGATCTTTATAAAGATCCGGAGTTGGAATAACTTCATCATTGTTACATGGACTTTCCAAAGGTTGCTCATCTTCAAAATATTTGTTGTCGTCCCTTGGAATTTCAGAATTAATTTGGTTTTGAGGCCAAACTTCTTCTTCATTCATTGTCTCAGCGAGTTGAGCAATTTATATCTTTAAGTTGTCCATATTCCTTTGAATTTCTTGGAGCTGCTCATCTTGATCATGGTAATATTGAACTATTTGTCTATGCAACTCCTCCATCATGGTACACATTCGTTCTGCGACACTCGAAGAAATAAGATTAGTAGCATAACTATCCTCCCATCCTTGTAATTACTCACTTACATGCCCATCATAAGGTTGTTGACATGCATGTGAATATCCATAAGGTTCCGTGGGATATTGATCGTAGCCAAAAGATTGGTAGTTTTCATATGAATGAGATTGAAAACCATATTGATTACCACTTTCATATGTGTGACATTGTGCACGTTACATGTTATTTCCGTAAGAAAACATGACGACTCACAAGAAAAACAAAATAAAAACAAATATATAAAAACAAAAATAAAACAAGCTAAACAAATAACAAATCAATTAGCAACTGCTCCCCGGCGGCGGCACCAAAATTTGATGGGATGTCGTTGGCACAACAAATTAATAAATATATTTCCCACTAATTAACTAGTAATATAGCGGTAGTAAGAGATCGTTCCCGCAGAGAGCTGTGTAATTGATAGGCTATTTGTATTAGCAAGATAAAGTAAAACACAAAGGGGGATTTTGGTTTATAAGATGAATAGAAAGACAATAATAAAGAAAAGAGATGATTAAGGAATCCTTTGCCGTTACCAAGCGTTAACATGATTATAATACTTATCTACCGTTCGTAAGAACCATTCATCACCAATTGGAATAACATCTAGATCAGTGTTATCCCCAAAACTCCTTATATCACTGGATACAGAAGTTCTCGCCTACAGATTCTATTCAACGAACCACCAAGTAGTAAATCACTCAAGGTGTAATCCAATCGAACGCTTTAAGCTTTGTGAATTTAGGTTGATCCCAGTAGTTAAACTCTTAGATCAAGGTTTACTTGCTGGTGTTGTCTTCATACACGATTGCTCCACAGAATCCCTCTGTAATGTCTCGTGATTTCTACTTGTGTAGAGACTTAATCGATGATTACTTATCTCATAACTTCTACTAGCAATAGAGAAATCAATAGACTAATCTAGTGTGCATCCCAAATCAATCTAAGAATCATTCATAGACCCTAGATATGGTAAAGACAAACGATGATGATAAAAGCTCTCAATAGACTTGTATTATAAATAAAGCTTCACTCTTAGAACATTGAATTCATCCTTAATCAACAAAGGATTTAGCTACTCATATTACAAAGAAGATGAATAATGGTGGTTTCCCCCTAAAGGGGTAAACCCTAGGTTTTGATGTAGAACTTGTGATATGAGATTAAAGATGATATGTGAAAGGCCTAATACCTATTTTTATAGGTTTACATTGCTTGGCCTTCACGTATTTAGTTCGGTTCAACAAACCCGGCCTAAAAATAACGAAATAACGTTCCCAAACGTGCCCTTAGGCCTTCCAAGGATTTTATACACGTTTCCTACTTGCTAGGTATGTGTACCCGTACGCGTACCTCAAATTCCAGCAGAAATTTTCGGAACTAGGGTATGCGTACACGTACGCGTACCCTAGTGTCTTCGGTATTCAATAAAAACTCGTTTTGGCCACAACTTCTTCGTCCGAACTCGGAATGACCTCATTCTTCTTGAATTATTTTTATATTTCAATTATTTTCAAGATGGTGATGAGAAATCCTTAATTTGAATGAGTTAAGATCGGTCTTTGGCCCATCTCTTGATTTTGAGCGTTTTGCTCCTTTTCGTCGCACTTCTTCCACTTCTCTTGGACTTGGGCACTTGGATACTTGGAATACTTCTTTCCTTAGCTCTTTTCAGCACTTTGTAGCTTCTTTTTGGATGATTCACCTAATAGAGGTAAATAAGAGAAAACAAGAGTAATAATACGAATACATGCAAGAGTAATATCTAAAACAAGTATGGAATGTACACTAAAATCATATGAATTATGCACTTATCAGTATCCTGATTGTGTCTCCATTTACATGGCCAGTGAGGGAATGAAGGGATATTTCCATGTCAGACTCAACTGGAGATTTCACAGCTTCTTCATAAATTTCTTCCTCTACTTCTTCAGAAGATTCTGGTTGCTCTACTTGCACCATGAACAATTTTTGTCTCTTGCAGACATGGCCTGGAGTGTACACAATATCACAATTGTAACACAAACCCTTATCTCTTCTTGCTCTCATCTGTTCCTGTGTCAATCTTTTTATAGGTGGTAGTGGAGGGCTGGATTTTGGGGTTGTACTACCAGATTTTGGTGTAAAAGGAGAAGAAATGGTAGTACTGGTTTGAATTGGCTTAGGGGGAAATTGAGGAGCAGTGGCCTGATATGTCCTGCTCTTGGTAAATGAATTAGTAAATGATCTTTGGAATGGCCTTGAAGGTTTAGCTTGTTGCACACATTTATGTTCCTGCATCCTAGCTAGTGAAAAAGCTTGTAAAAGTGTAGTAGGATGAAACATGAGCACATAGTTTTTAATTTCAGCTTTCAACCCACTGATAAAGCTCATCACAAAGTATTGTTCAATCAAATGAGGGTTACTGTTCAGTATAAGAGCCTTAAGAGCTTCAAACTGTTTAAAATACTCCTCTACAGTGGTAACTTGACACAGCTTGTTAAAACTCCCAATAAAATTATCATCTACATGGTTTTCGAATCTAGCACATACACCCTCAGCTAATTCCTTCCAAGACAAAAAAAAGGTTTTCCAATTTGAAAATTAAGGAACCATTTATCAGCCTTACCTTCTAAGTATATGGAAGGCACACTAACCTTCTGGTTCTCTTTTGTGTTGTGAATACGGAAGTATCTCTCGCTTTTCTGTACCCATCCTCGCGGATTTCTCCTTCGAAACTAGGAAAATCGAGCTTTGGAGTACACTGTTGTCTCATATTCGATGTTTCACCTTGAAAAATATTACCAAATTGATTATTACTCCCTGGTGGTGTAAATCCAGGCGTACCCAAAATTCCTGGATCTCCATTGTTGTGATGTGAAGAACGAGAAGCTTGAATCAACTCTGCCTAGGGCTGAACATGGTTTCGGTTTTCCGCTGGAACCGGACCAAACCGGACCAATTAGGAAGAAACCAAACCGAACCATTTACTAATGGATTGGTTACGGTGTAGAAAGTGGAAAACCGATAGTGTTGGTTTTGGCTTGGTTTGACCTCTAAAACCGAACCAAAAACCATTGGAAAACCGATTAATTTTTAAACTTAGTTTCTACCGTCGATTTACAAGTATTAGATTCTACCCATTGATTTAGAGGATAAACAGAAACCCTAAATCTAATATTTCATTATGATACTCTCCCTCTTTCTCTTTCTCCTTCTCTCAGCCGTCTCCCTTCTCCACCCCCAACTACAGCTGCTGCTACTCGACTTTTTTTTTTCCCGTCTTCCTTCTTTTTTATTTGTCAATAACTAAATTAAGATATATTATATATCTTCTTTTGATCTCTAGAATTAGAGTAAGCTTTAACTATTCTTGATATTTATTTTTTTTTTATTTTTTTTGTCTGTATATTTGTGTAAACCAATACTGTCGGCAACTACGATTTTTTTATCTGTAAATTTGTGTATTTTTTTTTTTGGTTTGACATAATTATTGGTTAACCAAAAACCACTGGGACAAACCGAAACCAACTGGAACCATTTGAAAACTGAACCAATGGTTAATGGATTGGTTTGGTTTAGATTTTTAGAAACCAATAGTATTGGTTTCGGTTTTGGTTTGGCTAGAAACCGAACCAAAACCGACCATGAACAGCCCTAACTCTGCCATTTGACTGGATAGTATTTTGAAATTGTCGTTCGTCTGATCTTGGTAGGTCTTCATACTAGTTAATTTCTCATCTAATTGTTGGCTCACTTTTGTTACTTTAGTGTCCAGATCGAGAAATTTTTGTTGATTTTGTCTGTGAAAATCTGATAATTCTTTGACTGTAAAGTTATTGGAACCCATTGTTGAAGGACAGAACGGCTCTGATGCCAAATGTACTGTTCTCAAGTACCATTGTAATCAAATCCAATAGATAAGAGAGAATCAGAGATCGTCAGGGAAGAGTATAGACGAATATGAGAAGGATTAGACGAATAAGGAGAAGAAGATCGAAGAAATCTGTTTCAGGTGAACACAGTAATGGAAGTAAATTCATTCATTAAGCTTAGTCGTTTCTCTCTCTATTACAGATTAAATACCACCAATATGGTGCCCTAATATCAACCATTCTAAGATAGACACGCGGCTGCATCTGCTAGGCCAACGACTCACTAAATGGACCACTACTGAACAATTACAATGGAACCCATAATAGTGCTTAGAGCACCCCTTTCAGAGGTTACTCCATATAAGTCAATATAAGATAGGTACATGACAGAAGACAGGTTGGTACTTGATAGTTAGGTTGATAGGTTATTTTTAGTCAATTTGTGATGATCAGGGACATAGAAGGTCAGAAGGATACGATAGATGAATTTAAAATCATCAAAACTTGGTCATGGTCAAGGAGTTTAGGAATACGTAAGTTGTACCGCTTGTCATAACTCTTTAAACTTTAGTACTCTTTTGAGTTTTAAATGTAATTTTTTGTTATTGTATTTAAACACGAGGAATTACTGGTTAATCCAGGTGAGAGAAACCCGTTAGTGTATATTTTTCCACCCATATATTTTTTTTGCTTCGCTGGTCCAAAAACATGTTTTTGGACCAGATTTTTTACTCGCTCGTCCAGCGCATGTGCGAGTGCTATTATGTACTTTTAAAAAATTCTAGAAGTACCTTTTCTTTAATGATATACATTAAACACCTTCTAATCAGATCTATTTAATGATTTTAGGTTCATTTTCTAACATGGAGAGCTATAGCGATGGAGATTGATGAATAAAAACTAGAGAAACTACTTCGGTCAGCTATATCTTCCAAAATTTGGGATATGTTTTTCTTCTCTGCTGGTGTTTTTAGGGTTTTCGTTTGAAGATTGTTTTGTTGCTCGGTAATCAGCTTCATCTCCATCAAATCCAAGTATGTTCTATGACAATTAAGTGATATTGAAGAAGATAAGCAAACTAAGAAAAAGATCAAGAAAATTCATAACCAAGAAGAAGAAGAAGAAGAAGAAGAAGAAGAAGAAGAAAAAAAAAAAAAGAAATATAAATTCATTAATTTTGGGTTTTGATTTATATTTTTTAATCTTCTTTTTCATTTGGATCTGATGCTCAATATTAGAAGACGAAGGTTGTCTCTTCAAACGACATGGATTAATTGATATGATGCTATGTTTATTTGGTTTACTTTTATTTTTCTTAAAATCGTGATTTATTTTTTTGTAGATTTTGTATAGTCATACAGTACATATCAATATGTACCGTCGGATTACACTTTTCCTTCAATACACTTTTTTCTTCGGTATATATTTTCCTCCAGTACATATCGACATGTATTGTCAGATCGATATGTACTATGGGATCATACAATTTTTCCTTCATTACACATTTTCCTCCAGTACATACATGTACTGTTGGATTATCTACTCTTTTTTTTTACTGTTTTTTTCTTCGGAACATATTTTCTTTGAGTAATGTCAATATGTACTACAGGATCAATATGTAGTGTTGAATCATACACTTTTTCCTTTAGTACATATTTTCTTCAATACATACCAATATGTAGTGTTGGATAAATATGTACTGTGGGATCAGATAGTTTTCCCTTCAATACATATTTTCCTTCGGTACATATCAATATGTACTACAAGATCATACATATCAATATGCAATGTTTCTAGCGACTAACAAATATCGTCTTCTTCTTTTCTTCTTCTTCTTCACTAGATCTCGGAGATTTTTTATTTCGGTGTCCTAATTTGATTTTAAATTTTCAGTTTTAGTTGATTATGGTAATTGTTTTTTGTTTCCAGTTGTGGTTTTTTGATTTCAGTTTTTGATTTTCAGTACTCAAGTTTTTGATTTGGATCTGAAAGTAGTTTTCTGGTTTTGAAAAACGAAGTAGTTTTTGTGAATGAACAACGTAGTTTTTTGAAGCACATGTTTCTGTGATAATAAAATAAATTTTTATATTCAAAACTTTTTTGACCAGCGGCTAAAACATTTTTTCCGCTGGACTATAGGATAAGCCGGGTCGGGTTTTATGGACCAACCAGCAAAGTTCTCTTTAAAAATTCTTTAATCCTTCAGTATATCCACATGTTTACTGTGAAATCCACCATTTGGATGGATTGGACGCATGTGATGAATCATGATTTAGGGAATATTGAAATCTTATTAGGCATACAAAACAATAACCCTAACTTGGATGACCTTATAAGGGGTACCCTATGGGTAGTTCAATTACCTTTATACCATTAATACAAAAATCAAAAATCAGTTTTCTAAAATATCAAAACCAGTTTCCCTTAACATCTCTTCTTCTTCCTCCTCTAGCCGAACTCTTCCCCTCCGGCGAAAAAAAAAATTCATCACCGTGATTAATTGTCGATTCGTAAAAATTTGATCGTCGATTAAACTCAACTACATAATGACTCGTACAAAGAAAAGCAGGGACTAGGCAAACCAAATCGTTTTCTAATCCATCAATTGAAGAAGAAGAAAAACCAATTGAAGATGAAGGTGTAGAAACTGAAAATCAACCACCAATTGAACCAGAAATTGAACCAATTGCATCTCCAACTCCGGAAATGAGGATAAGAAAGTAAGTTTTATAAACCCAATCTCCTATTTGTTGTTTTTCATCGATTAAATGACGGTTACGGTGTTAGGTTCGGCTCAAAATTGAGCTGCGTTTTTAGCCGAACTGTTCTTCACAAAAGCTTCCTGTAAGTGTATATGAACATTTCGGCATGAAATTTCAAGCCGAACCTAGTCACAAATAGAGATGCATAGGGGTTCGGCGTATTCGATAATCATAATATGTGCTGAATCTAGCACATTTATGAGGTTCGGCTATTACGATATTCACATTATGTGTCGAACCAATACAAAATTCTTACCCCAACAATTATCACATTTACGAGGTTCGGCTTATATAATACTTATGTAAATAGCCGAACCATGTATTACCAAAAGGTTCGGCGCTTACGATTTTCTCAATATAAGCCGAACCTCACATAATTTTTCTTCCAAATCACACAGGATTAGGTTCGGCTCATTATGACATTTTTAAACAAGCAAAACTTGTTGGTTCGGCTCATAATAATAACACTTTCATCTTGTCGAACTGTTCATTAGTTGTCAATATCCAGGTGGGTTCGACTGATATATTAAGCCGAACATATTCCAGACTCACCGAACCTTAGTGAAAAAACACAAACTTTTTATGATTTTAAGCTACAAAAGTGAGATTAAACATAAGATAGAAGTGTACCCTCCTCATCCATTGAATCAAATACAAGCTTTTTTCTCATTTTCCCCTTCCCCTTCTCAAAAAAAAAATCTAACTTTTTTTTCTTACTCAAAAATTTTCATCTACACAAATTTATAACTAAATAATCTTAAAACTAATCACTAATCAGAATTATTTTAACTAATCATTAGTATTAACACTAATCCTAAAAGGGCAGATTTGCCATTAAAAAAAATTGGTTAAGGGGGCTTCTGATTTTGTTATTTCACATCCTTTTTTGTCTTTATTAGGTATGCCTAATAAGATTCATGTATTCCCAAAATCATGATTCCATGTGATAGCTAATCCGTATAGTGAAAACTACTACCAGACCCATTTTTCAATTTTTTCCCACTGTGAAACCCACCGTCACAATAGTACAGGCGCACCCATTTTTAGGGGGAAAATTTGTCCCAAACCCATATTTTCTGAAATTGTGCAGCTCTCATTTCCAACTCTGCTAACTCCACCCATTACTAATTCATCCCTCTTTACTCTCAGTATTATCCCCAATTTCTCTGTGACTGCTGTTGGGATTGTGAAGACGGTGGTGAATGGATGAAGATGAATTTCGATAAGAAGAAGGGAACATGCTATGTATAATGGTGTTTTTTCCGATGGGTTAGACAGAGATCGTGAAGCTGAGCTCGATTTAAAGATCTAAAATTAGAGTTTGCAGAGAAGATAATGGACGAGATGGAATTGAAGGGTGATGTTTCTAGGGGATTTTTTCTTGGCTGCAAAATTGGGTCTGAAAAATTGTTCGAGATTGCAACCAACGGTAGCCGTGAAGTAACTGATCTTATTATAAATATTTAATTTGATATCGTTGATGATGCATAATAAATGGGTATTGATTTTTAGTGTATAAAAAGAAGGGTTTTGATTAGATTTGGTTCTTTAATTACGGGGGTTTTGTTTTGAGTTTGAAATCTCAGCAGGAACGATGATTTTAAGCGTTGGTGAAGGATAAGATTAAATGGATTTTGATTTTTGGAAAGAGAAGGAACCAGGGAAAGTGAGGGGAAGGAATTGAACTTGATAGAGTTTTTGATTTTATTTGATTCGATAGAGTTTTGGGGAAGTCTTCGAATAAGAAAAAATGGGGGAAGGAATTGAATTGCTGCCATGAATTTGTGGTTGTGTTTGAAGTGGGGAGAGATTATGTGTGCTATGGTGATTGATTATTGCTGCGGTAAAGAAGAGGCTCGAGCTCAGTAAGTTCGCTTTTAGAGTTTGATTCTTGTTGGCTTCACACTGCATTCATGGCTTAGCATGATCACCATTTTCTTATGAATTTATTCTTTAGAAGCATTTACTTTGTTTTCAGATTTTCCCTGACGCCATTTACTGAGAACATATTACACTAATGTTTGATTAACCACCCGTTTTTTCCTTATTTCTATATAAACTTTCGTTGCTTATACTTAGGAATTGTTTGTACATAGTGGTTGTTTGCATTTTTCTCCTTCTGGTGATACCCTAGGGCTGGAATGCCAACAAGGGAAAGACTAGTACCATGGCATGCTTTTGTTGGTATGGTTATCTTTCTCCTTGCAATTTGCACTGCCTATACGAGCTTGTTACAAACATTTTTAGAGCTAGATCTAGTCAGTGGTCCAGAAGCCCTTGTTGTAAACTTCACTGGACTAATCATCCTTCTCTGCCGAATCGTTGTTGGCCTTACTGCTATTCTTCCACGTACTTGATTACTATTAATGTTCTTTTTAATAAATAAAGTTCGAGTACAACTCCTAATTTGTACCTTGTCCATGCTGATTATTCTATTAGTAAAGTTAATTAAAATTTATTTGTTATGCATTGTCATAAACAAAACTTTTAGTTATTTAAAGAAAGTAAAACAACACATATTTTTTAGCTATGGTTTTTATTGTTGTTATTAAAATGTCATCATTTCTGATATTTGAGGATAATGGCCGGATAAGCTGAGTTCGAAGAATTGGTGTTGTTGGTTGGGAAGCTACAAATTTATTGGTCATATGGGTATTGGTGTTTGGTCATAATGGTTGCATAATCTGTTATGAAGCTATGAAAACGGTTGCATAACCTATTATGCATCTACAAAATTTGTTGCATAACTTGTTATGCAGTCCCGAAAACGGTTGCATAACACGTTATGCAGTAATTTTTTTGTTACTATTGAAACCAACAAAAACAAAGACTGCATAACTTGTCATGCACCTACAATAATATCTGCATAACATGTTATGTAGTCGTGAAAATGGATGCATAACCTGTTATGCGTCCGAAAATATGGCTACATAATGCATTATGCATCGAGAAAATAGATGCATAACCTGATATACATCCGTAAATATGGATGCATACTGCATTATTCATCAATTTTTTTATGTACGCACTAAAATCAACCAAAACAATGGTTGCATAACTTGTTATAGATGCATAACTTTGTTATCCAAATGCATAATTTGTTATGCAGTGGAGAAAATGGTTGCATAATTCGTTATGCGTCTGCAGAATGTGTTATGCATCTTTTTTGGTGGCTGCATAATGGTTATGTATCAAGTTTTCGAAATTTTTGCCTAAAATGATGATCACCTCCGATTTTTTTCGTGAAAAACAAAACTTTGGTATTCTTTTTTGTACTCGTTGCGTAGCTCTCTTAAAAATATTTCCAACGATATAAAATTTGTAAAATTCTAAGGCGCGGAGTTTTAGATATGTTATATCCAAGTTGCATTGCCAATTATACCCCTGATGCATAACCTGTCATGCGGATGCATAATCCGTTATGCATACATTTTTAATAATTTCATATAATTGTGGGTGTCACGGAAATAATTATGGGTGTCACAATACCTAAAATTAATTGTGGGCCTGACAATGAGAATATTATTTTTTTTGGGCATGCGCCTAATTTTCCCATCCGTATATGATTGAACGATTTTTTGGGGACCATGATTTTTTTGGGGGACCATGGTTTTATTTTGGGTAAAGGCATTAGAAGTAATTTTAGGTCACCCCATCTCTAGTTATTTATTTAATACCTAATATACACTCTTAATTAATTTTAGGTTATGATTAGTGAATGATTTATTTAAAAACAGTTAGTGAGATTAAATTAAAAGATGGGTTTATTATTAGTTGAATAGAATTATTGAGAGAGTAGAGTTAGAGAAGATGAAGGAGAAAAACATGGAAAATAAAAAAAAATTCCAATTCACTAAGTTTGAGTATTCAAATGATGAAAACTCATCTGATTCTTCATCTCCATCCTCTCCTAGAATATTTGTTAATCTTCAAAATGAACCGGATTTGAACTGGATTTTGAACAGTTCGGTTACTTTATATGAAGAACAAGTAACCGAACTCATCTGAAGCTGTAGTTCGGTTGCCCCGTGAGATGAACAAGTAACCGAACTCATCTGAAAGTGTAGTTCGGTTACTTGTTCCAAACACGCAGGTTACCAAACTCTCAAATAATAGAATTTCTAGGAGTTACAGCGTTATGTTCGGTTGGTTCTCAACTAACCGAACTTTGGTGTACAAAGTTCGGTTGGTTCGCAAACTGCATGCACTTTTGATCTAACCGAAATTTACGTAATATAAGAGTATATAAGTTTACAAAGTTCGGTTCTTTCGCAAACTTGAACCTAACAGCTAACCAACCGAACTCTGAGTTCGGTTTCTGCGATAAAATTGTGAAGTTACCGAACTTAACAAACAAAAAAAAAAATGAAGTTCCAGCGTCTATTGGCTAAGTTCGGTTACTTTGTAGTTTTAAAAGTTTTTGTGAACAAACCGAACTCTATTGGCTAAGTTCGATTATTTTGGAACTCAACATAGTGGCCACGACAACACAGTTCGGTTAGACTGGATTTGTTTTTTTTTCGGTTCTAAGGGTGGAGTATGGTTACTTTGTAGTTTTAAATTTTTTTGCGAAACAACCGAACAGAGAGTTCGATGACTTAGTTTTAAATCCAATAGAATCGAATTGTTCTTTGTGTTCTTCATTTTCAAGAAGTTCGGTTAGTAAACTAGGGTTTTTTGGAAAATCGTCCTAACCGAACATGGCTCTGTAACTCCTATTAAAACCCTATTTTGATGATTTCTATTCGATTGAAGCAATCAAAATCAAATTAAAGTGAAGGGTTTGTTGGAAAATACCTACGGAATGGTCCCATGGCAGAATCAGGTTGCGGCTGGCGTCTTTTATACTCGATAAAATTATTATGTAACCGAACTTAATTGTGATTGCATTGATGTTGTTACATTTCTTAAATAGGCGGTGGCGGTGGTGGTGGGAGGAGGTGGTGGTGGTAATCGGTGGTTGGTGGTGGTGATAATCAGAGGTGGTGGTGGTGGTAATCGGCGGTAGTGGGTGGTGGTGGTGGTGGTAATCGGTGGTTGGTGGTGGTGATAATCGGAGGAGGTGGTGGTGGTAATCGGCGGTGGTGGTGGGAGGAGGTGGTGGTTATATATATAGGTGGTTATTAGGTTGGTTTTAAATTAAATTAGGTTAATGATAGGTTAGTCATTTCAAAATTTTAGGACATCCCTTATCACTATAGGGAAGGTGGCATAATAAAACCATCGTCCCCTCAAAATAACCATGGTCCCTAAAAAATCATTCATATGATTTTGGGTGACTAGGCCGGACGAATACGGGAGAGCCCAGCCCCAGTATGATTTTGCCTCCTGTGAGGCCCATATTAACTCGTATATACGGAAGAATCACCTCACCTGAATGGCTGACTGCAAACTCCCCAGCTCAACGCTACAGATTGAGACAGACCTTATGGATAAGCTGTTGCAGAGAAGGAAAATGGCAAACCCTTTAAAATCCAACTTCAGATTTAGGTGAACATATTCAAGAACTTCTTTTTCCAATTCAAAATCCCACTTCTCATTTGCAGCTAACAACAAAAAGGTATTTGCTTTTCCACACTTTTTTCTTCAAACTTTTTGTAAATACAGATTTTAGTTACATGGGTTTTCTTAGATTTCATTGAGTAAGCTGCAGTTACTGTTTACCGATTAAAGATGGCACCTTTTTCTGTAACATCCACTCATGGAGCCATGGGTACTTATTTTGATCAATCAATGCTTTTATGTATTCAAAATAATTTTAGAGTTCATACAAGAAAGACACGATCTTTAGCAGCTCAATCTAGTTCAGTGTCTATGTCTGGTTGTGGTTCATTATCTTTGACTTCATTGGGTTGTTGTTATTGCTGTTGTAATTCAAAATATGAGTCCTTTTGTAATAATAAGAAAATTAGGTCACATATCAACAGGAGCAATGGTCAAACAAATTCAGTAAAATGTGAAACGACTGATTTGAAGAAACGATTCTCATTGAGATTGCGTCCAAGATTGCGTCTTTTATCAAGGAAATTGAAAAGGGTTTCTTTGAGAGCAATTTTGAATGATTTTGGAATGTATGTGAAGAAGAATATGAGGAAGCTAACACTCTCTACTGCAATTTCTGTGGTATTGGGTTTATGCTATTTGTTTCTTAAGTTGACGTCTGTGCCATCTCCGAAAGTAGTTCCATACTCGGACTTGATTTTGAATCTTCAAAGTGGCTCAGTATCGAAGGTTCTTTTCGAAGAGGGGTCGCGTCGTATTTTTTATAACACGGCTTCTCCAGTTCCAAGTGCGACTCAGTCGGTAGATGATGAATTACTTCCTGCAGATAGTTTGTCTGAGAGTGTGAGTGATAGTGTTTTAAAGCCGGAAAATGTCAAGACTCGTCCGCCGATGGGTATGGAAATGTTGAGAAGATTTTCAAGTACCAAAGTCTCTACCCCCGTATGGCAATACTACACAAGAAAGATCGACCATGATGAGAATTTCTTACTTACTTTGATGAGAGAGAAGGGAACCATATATAGCTCAGCCCCTCAATCAACATTAACGTCAGTGAGAAACATCATGATAACTATTTTGACTCTGTGGATTCCCTTAGCTCCTCTAATGTGGCTGCTTTACCGTCAAATTTCAACATCCAATAGCCCGGCAAAAAAGCGGCGGCCGAGTAATCAAACTGTGAACTTTGATGATGTGGAGGGTGTTGATACAGCTAAAACAGAACTTATGGAGGTACGCTTACTCTCACTGTTGTTGTTAACTCATATATGCATATGACCTGTATTAGAATTCATTCTTATGATTTACTACTTAACATGCAGTTAAGTAAGTTTGATGCATTAATTGCCAAAAGGACCCAAGCGTAGAGTTCATATGTTTTGTTAACACTAGAGTTTACTGTTAACCATCATCATACTTCCAAAATGATCCATTGGCTCACTGAGGATCATAGGGTCATGCTTACTATGCTTTCAGAATACCATTTGTCCGCACTTGCTTTGATATTTCCTAATAATTGGTGTAGCATGTGCTTTGTTATCCTTTATAAGCACTAGTAAAGAGATTGAACATCAAGCTCTACTGAGTAACTGATATCCTCATGATGTCTCATTTGCTAAATCATAATTGGTCATTTCTATATCAGTTTCAAACTTTCAGCTTTTCCTCCTTACAGATTGTTTTGTGCCTACAAGGAGCTATCAACTACAACAAATTAGGAGCAAAGTTACCCAGAGGTGTACTTCTCGTGGGACCCCCAGGGACAGGAAAAACATTACTAGCTCGTGCTGTGGCTGGAGAAGCAGGGGTACCTTTTTTTACAGTCTCTGCTAGTGAATTTGTGGAGATGTTTGTTGGAAGAGGAGCAGCACGTATTAGAGACCTCTTCAGTATTGCAAGGAAAAGTGCACCATCGATCATTTTTATTGACGAGCTTGATGCTGTGGGAGGGAAGCGTGGTAGAAGTTTCAATGATGAACGTGACCAAACACTAAATCAAGTAATTTGTCTTACCAGTTAATTCTCTAATGTTGGCTTGCTTGATAATTCATAGATTGTATCATGACCAGAAACTATATTTGATGTATGCAGCTTTTGACAGAAATGGATGGGTTTGAAACAGATGCAAAGGTTATTGTTATTGCAGCGACTAATAGACCGGAAGCATTAGATCCAGCCCTTTGTCGGCCCGGTCGCTTCTCTAGGAAAGTATTTGTAGGAGAACCAGATGAAGAGGGAAGAAGGAAGATACTAGCCGTGCATTTGAGGGGAGTTCCTCTAGAGGAAGATCCATATTTGATATGCAATCTGGTTGCATCTCTGACCCAAGGGTTTGTAGGTGCTGATCTTGCGAATATTGTCAATGAAGCCGCTTTGCTTGCTGCTCGAAGAGGTGAGCTAATGATAACTGATGTACAAAAGGGTTTCTTTCTTATTGCTTAATAGTTTTGGTTTACCTTAGAATCTCGTGGATATTGGTACTTGCATGTCATCAAGTTGCTTAATAAATTCTGCTCTCATAGGTGGTGAAGCAGTGGCTAGGGAAGATATCATGCAAGCTATAGAAAGAGCAAAGTTTGGAATTAATGGCAAACAGCTTACTCCATCTGCATTAAAAGCGGAGCTCGGGAAACTGTTTCCATGGATGCCATCTCTGGGGAAAGGGAATAAAACAAGAGAGACTAGGTTGCAAGGGCCTTTAGGATACCAAACTCTAAGCTGAACGGTGCGTCTGTTTTTCTAGTGATTTTCATAATTTATTCTCTTCTGGATATGCAGTTCAACAGAATCCTATACAACAAGTGACCATTGCCCATGTGTTCTACGTAAAAGGAAGACTGCTTCTCGATGATGGCCTGTTTAACAAAGTCTGCAAACAGAGAAACTATATGTTGATAAAACAGAATGGAATTCAGGTAAATGTTTTTTTGAGATGAAGCATTGCTGATGATGCTTAATGCGTTTCAGAATCCAAAATGAGAGCAATGTACACAACCTTCATTTCTATATAGAAAAAATTTGTTTGTTGTATTTGTATCATTTTGATGGGCTGGGCCTCTTCCTTTTTGTGGGTCTTTTTCTGGGTCTTTTTATATATTTACACCCAACATTCAAAGTTGCTGCGACTTGTGATTGATTGTATCGATTGGGAAGATATTTTTATTTAAACACCAACGTTCGATTGGTTCCAACAATCGAACGTTCGGTGGTTGAACCTGGTATACACTGTCACTGAATGGGGAGAATTTCCCCCAGGCACCACCACCATTGCATGATTCTTTACTCGCTAAATGTGTCTAACAACCCTTTTGGACTCGTTGAGTTGCTCTTTTTCCTCTTTGGATGCTGTAATTGCTTGCTTTTTCATTTTGACAAAAATTCTTTATTTTGTTATATTTTAGTTAGCCGAGCAATTAGTTTTATTGTGCCGACCGAGCGGAGGGTCCGAAGGGAGGGACCTTTTTATGACCATTTTTTTTTGTAAAATGAAACCTAATGCAGACGTGCAATTTGATAAAAAGACCGGAAAGGTTCGAGGTTTCGTTTAGCTCAATTGTGGTTCAACCACTCATCACATTCTCTCTCTCTTTCTCTGTGAATCGGACGATAATGGTTTGCTAACTCAGTAACTATTTCTCTACCTTTTCTCTATCATTTCCTGATCCTTTTAACTCAAACTCTATTTGCAAAAATGGTTTTATCTGTTTAATTACTAACATGTTTTGGCATGTTACTAGTTTATTAGCTTATTTTTTCTCTTTTCTTTCCCTAACCTAAATGAGTAGCTAATTCCTTTACTTCTTTTCCAAGATGTGTATACAGTTCATGTTATCTCTAATGGTGTTTGCCTTTTTTTACGTTGTGTTCAATGCGTTTGCAGAGTTTCTATTCATTCGTTTGAAGATTTGTGGTTTTCTCAATGGTGGATGGTGGAAAGTACGTTGTTCTACTCCAACTCAGTGAATCGGGCATTTGTTATATCCCGCCTTTCGCTCAATTCAAAAAAATTCAAAAACTTATGCAGCTTTTTCGGCCGGAATTTGTGGTTTGTTGTTATTTTAGGAGGGTCAAGCCAGCTATACTTTATGTTTTAAAACAGATTTGTATTATCAATCACTTATTAGGATAAACTATGAAAAAGGTAACAATATATTAATATGTAACCTTTTACACCAAAACCCTAAACCCACCTTTAGTATTTATCAAGATTCTTATCTTCAACCTCTAGCCATCTCGGAAACATTCTTTTTCACCCAATGAAATCGTCTGAAGATACCCAAGTTGGTAACCTGGTTAACAAGTTCAAACAAGCTATGATAGATCTGGGAGATACGAGTGAAATCGTTACTTTTCAGCAAGAAACCCTCAACAACTCGGAAGAACAAGGTTCCAAATGGGAAGTGTTATAGCACTGCTCGGTCGAACTCGCAACCGTTGCTATCTCAAGCTTGTTGTCAAATTTAGTTACCAAAACTATAAGTCTTGATCTCTAGTCTACTTATAGTTATGTCTCGGATTAGGATAGAATGTGTAGTTGAGCATTAGATTTCACGGCGTTCATCGATTGAAGACGAAGAACTACTAAGGGGATCTTGTGGAACTTCATCAACAAAATGTATGTGGATACTTAAGCTCATCTATCACTCAGAAGTTTATTTCTATTCTATCTCCTATTGAGACAAAAGTCGTATAGCTATATAGACTTTATATTATACACATTTGATATTTCGAGCCGAGTTTCACTCGCTTACATATTTCTCGAAATATGTGTTGGTAAGCTTTCGCTTTAACCAAGTTCATCTTTATTCTTGACGAAAGTCAAAAGATGATCATGTGAAAATCGTCTGGTAACATCTTACATGATTCGTGTGAGACAGTCATTTGATGTACACTCGGAATGTTTCGTATTGATCTATTGATCACTTGAAAATTGCTTTGAAGCTAATAGTTTGTGTGAGACAGCTATTCCCATCTTCCAAGAATGTTTCAATCATTAACATGGAAAGTTATGTTGGTTATAACACTTTGTTAGAGCACTGCTCGGTCGAACTCGCAAGCGTTTCTATCTCAAGCTTGTTTGTCAAGTTTAGTTGCCAAAACTATAAGTCTTGATTTCTAGTCTACTTATAGTTATGTCTCGGATTAGGATAGAATGTATAATTGAGCTTTAGACTTCACGGCGTTCATCGATTGAAGACGAAGAACTACTAAGGGGAGCTTGTGGAACTTCATCAACAAAAGGTATGTGGAGACTTGAACTCGTCTATCACTCAGAGTTTATTTTTATTTTATCTCCTACTGATACAAAAGTCGTATAGCTATATAGATTTTACATTATACACATTTGATATTTAGAGATGAGTTTAAATCGCTTACATATTTCTCGAAATATGTGTTGGTAAGCTTTCGCTTTAACCAAGTTCATCTTTATTCTTGACAAAAGTCAAAAAATGATCATATGAAAATCGCCAGGTAACATCTTACATGACTTGTGTGAGACAGTCATTTGATGTAGACTCAGAATGTTTCATATTGATCTATTGATCACTTGAAAATTGCTTTGAAGCTAATAGTTTGTGTGAGACAGCTATTCCTGTCTTCGAAAGATGTTTCATTGATTAAGATGGAGTTTAGAACGATTAACCATTTATTGGATATAACACAGTATGCGTACTTGTATGTTAACTGTTGCAAGTTATTCAAAGTCCGGGAACCACAGTATGCATACCCGTATGCGTACTGGTTTGATAGTTGAAGTCCGGAAACTTAGTATGCATACCCTTATGCGTACCAGCTGAGAAGTTCAAGTCCGGGAATTCAACTGAGTTTGGTCACGTACGACAGTATGCATACCCATTCGCATACTGGCGAACCCAGACCAAGTCCGGAACTCTAAGTATGCGTACCCGTTTGCATACTTGAGTGGGTTAAGTTCTAAAATCGGTTTGTTCATGAACAAATATATTTAAATATTAAGGAATGCAATCTTTTTCAAACCGTTACTATAATGTTCATGAATCGATTCAAGTGAATCAAAATCGATTTTGCTTCAATTGTCTTGTATACTTCTGTGAGAATATAAACAATTGAAAAATTCCATAACTAGTTTCATTCGAGTCATTTGAGATAGTTATGATTAAGTTGAATAAGGTTGATATGAAAGTGTTCATATGGCTAACTTCGGTTAACTATTGTTGAGCCAACTATGTGCACACGTTTGGGTACGGTTACTCATACCTAAATGAAGTCACATTTCATTTGTGTATAACAAGCTAAGTTCGATCTAACGGTTGGAAGATATTACCTTGACTCTAGTCAGGTTTTCATCTAACGGTGAATATTGAATGCCTTGTTACCAAGGTAGCATTGATTGCAAACCCTGATTTGAAGACTATATAAGGGAGAACTCTTGCAACTGGGAAACCTAATCCACATACCTCCTTTGTGATACTAGTTGCGACTAGAGTCGATTCTCCTTTAACCTAGGTTTTCCTTAAACCATTATAGGTTAACGACTTAAAGACTTCATTGGGATTCTGAAGCCAGACCCAACTATTTTCTCTGTAGTTGCGTGTTCTGATCTTACTTTTTCTATCGTGTTGAGTACTATCTTCTCTAAGATCTGCTCGAGATTTAATATCCGATAGGTAAGATAAAAAGTAGTCACAAACATCTTCTCATCGTTTGCGATTCCACAATATCTTGTTTCGCTTCCATACGATTAAGATCATTGTGAGGTGATTGATATTACTAGGATGTTCTTCGGGAATATAAGACCGGTGTATCAATTGGTTCCTATTCACCTTAATTTATCAAAAGACAGAACACAAACTCGTAGATATTTCTATGGGAGACAGATTTATTTATTCAATAGACTTTTCTGTGTGAGACAAATTTGTTTATCAAGTCTTCGACTTTGGGTCGTAGCAACTCTTAGTTGTGGGTGAGATCAGCTAAGGGATTCAAGTGCGTAGAATCCGACGTGGTTCAAGAGGTGTAAGGAACGTGACTGTACCTTAATCAATGTGAGATTGGTTAGGGATCAACTGTATTCCAGTTCGGAGTTAATTGGAAGTAGGCTAGAGTCTGTAACGGCTTAATACAATGTGGTGTTCAAATCTGGACTAGGTCCCGCGGTTTTTCTGCATTTGCGGTTTCCTCGTTAACAAAACTTCTAGTGTCCGTGTTATTTCTTTTCCGCATTATATTTTTATATAATTGAAATATCACAGGTTGTGCGTAGTTTAATCAATTAGATAATCCAACTTTTGGTTGTTGATATAAATTGATTGACACTTGGATATTGGTCTTTGGTACCATCCAATTATTTCTCATATTAATCCGACTCGCAGATTTCTATCTGTTCGGCAGATTGATTTGAGAAATTGAGATATAACTCTTGGATGTATTTTCCTTGATTGAGTCTGACTGTCTAGTTGATTCTCTTGGAAATATATTAGAGTTAGTCCATACAGATTGCCTAAACGAAATATTGGGTGTGGTTGTTAGACCCCCGGTTTTCAGGAAGGAAGTGCAATAGGAAAAATCATTACTGAAGGAAGAATGAACTATGACATGGTTGAGAATTTTATCCAGTTCACCTGGCATTTCATCAAACCTGAAGAACTCAAGATAGTTTAAGTTGATCCCAACACTTTTATTTTCTGGTTTAGCACTTGGATCTTCTTGAAAAAGGTTATTCATGAACGCCCATGGAGTATTCATAAGAAACTACTCGTTTTTCATGATTACATTCCTGATATGGTATACACTGAAAAGCATTGGGGTTTCCAACAGTTCTGAATTCAGCTTAAGTATCTTCTTCTTGAACATATGAATGTATCGGCGGTAACAAAAACGGAAGAGTTAATGGGTGAAGTGGTTGCAGTTGAGCCAAAAGTGATGTTCCAGTTCGGAGTGATCCTGTGAAAGTGTGCGTTAATATTGATCTAACAAATCCTTTGAGAAGAGTTGTAAAGGCCATTAAAGATACAGGGCTTTCTAGGTGGATCAAATTTTTCTGTGAGAGACAACCTAGTGGAATATGTTCTGACTGCTATGTCATCAAGCATTGTAAAGGAGCTTGCAAGGATGCTGCAAATTATCTTCAAAAGTTGCATGAGAAGCCTTACTTTTTTGGCAAAGTGAACAATCTAAGGAAAAACATCTTAGTGTTATCTTCCTCTAGTGATCTCGCTTCAAAGAAAAATCCAAAAAGTTTTGCCAAGACAACGAGATTTGTTCCCCCCAAAGATGAAGTTCTTATTAACTTGGATTTCTTACTTCAGAAGAATAATGAAGCTGATGATGAAGCTGTCGGACTAGGAAAAAGACTCAGAACTTCTAGGGAAACTTCACTTGCTCCTAAAGAACTCTCCTCCTCATCCACCAATATTGAGAATAGCCCAGTCATCCAACAAACTCTAATGAATACAATAAGAGATACTAATACTGAAACTACAGACTTGGAGAAGCAGGTAACTTACACTTCTATTATTTTTGCCTTTGCCTTTTCATTTTTCTTTTCATTTATCCTCATTGGTTTCTTGCTTAGTATTTATTTTATTATTCTAGTTATTTTTATGCTTTTCACTTTTCTACACTTTCTTTTAAAATCTGTTACAACTGTTAATTACAAGTTTATAGTTACTGGGCTTATCCTCGTTCACAACATGAAGATTATTTCTTGGAATGTCCAAGGATTCAAAAACAACTCTACTAGAAACCACTTAAGTGATTTAATAAGAACCCAAAACCCCGATGTCATATTCTTTTGTGAAACCAAAATCAGTCTTGAAAAATGAAAACCATTTCTTAAACAATATCAATACCCAAATCATTCATATACAGAGCCTGAGGGTCTTTCTGGAGGTTTAGTTTTACTGTGGAAAAATGGCTTCACTTGTGATATGTTAGACTCTTCTTTGAATATGTTTAATATTTCCTTACATTATGATCAAAGTAAACCTGAAATTTTACTTACTTGTATGTATGGATACTCTAATTATTCTAAGAAAAAGAGTCAATGGGAGTATATGCATTAGATTAGTCAAGCCAACAGAACCCCTTGGATCCTTATTGGTGACTTAAATTTCCATCTTTTAGACACTAATAATGGAGTTTATTCTTCATTTGATGGGTGGGTCAACAACATAATTCATGAGTGCTTTCTTGAAGATATTGGGTTTGTATGAAAAGATTATACTTGGACTAGTAATAACCTAAGCACTGGTATAAAAAGATCTAGAATAGATATGGCTTTAGGTAATGGAGATTGGAATTTAAACTTTCTTAATTCTAAACTCATGCACTTAACTCAGGTTGCTAGTGATCATTTCCCTATTATGTTAGTGACTGATACTACTACTCCTAACTGTCGGAAACCTTTTAAATTTTTCTTTACTTGGTTAAATGATGAATCTTGTTTTGGTGTTATTGAGAATGCATGGAGTACTAGTGTTTCTGGCTCACCAGGATTTCAACTGGTCAAGAAACTTCAGTTTACAATGAAAGAATTATCCATCTGGAATAGAGCACATTTTGGTAATATTAACCAAAAAGTTGATGATCTTCAAAATGAACTAAATCTTCTTCAGCAACAACCTGCTACTGATGATAACCACAACAAGATTTTTTACATCAACAAGAAGCTCAACCAATGTCATAAGGAAAAAAGTGAATTATATCAACAAAAATCAAGAGATCACTTTATCAAGGACATTGACAATAACAACAAGTACTTCCATACCAAGACAAACAGGAAAAAAGCAAGGAACAAAATTGATTCTCTCAAAGATCACTCCAACAACTAGCTGCATTCCAGATAAGAAATATCTCAACATCTTATAGATGATTTCAAGGAAATAAGTACCTCTTCTAATCCAATTCTTGAAGAGAGACTCTTTCTACTTCTACCAACCATCATTATTGAAGTTTACTTCTTACAAGTATTCCCTCAAATCAAGATATTTTCAACACTCTAAAAAGCATGGAAAATTGGACTGCTCCAGGTACTGAGGGTTTTCAAGTAGGTTTCTATAAAAGTCAATGGGATATTGTAGGTTTTGATGTTTATTTAATGGTGACAAGATTTTTTCAATCTAAGCACATTCTCAAGCAAATAACAAAATTTACATTTCTCTTATACCTAAGAAAAAAAAATCCACCTGTGCAACTGATTATATACCAATTGGTGTCTGCAACACCTCCTATAAGATCATCTCAAAGTTGTTGGTTAACAGGATGAATCCATTAATGGAGAAAATCATATCTCCATATCAGGCAGCTTATGTCTCTGGCAGATTAATCAGTGACAATACAGTCATTGCTCAAGAAATCATTCACTCCATGAAGAAGAAAAAAGGACAAACTGGTTGGATGGCTCTCAAACTGGACATGTCAAAGGCTTTTAACATAATTGAATGGAGTTTTCTTATCAAGGTATTTTGGTTTTTGTGAAGACTTTTGTGATCTAATTTATCAATGCATAAGCACAACTTCTTTATCTATCATGCTTAATGGGTTTCCCTGTGAAGAATTTCATCCCACTAAAAGAATCATACAATGTGATCCTCTTTCACTTTATCTCTTCATTATTATAATGGAATTTCTATCAAGACATCTCATCTCAGTACAACAGAATAACACCATTAAAGGTATTAAAGTGGTTGCTCACTCTCCAACCATTAATCATCTGCTCTTTGCAGATGACTGCTTGATATTTACTCAAGCAAATTTATCTATTGTGAATAATCTTTTTGAGTTGTTACAAGTTTTTAGCTCTCAATCAGGTCAAGTTATAAACTTTGACAAATCCCCAGTCCACTTCAGTAAATATACTAATCCAGATGTTGTTGATTCTCTCACTCGAATTCTTGGAGTCAAAAGGATGACTTCTAAGGAAAGATATCTTGGCTCTCCACTCATACTTGGTCATTCCAAGCAGGAAGCTTTTAAAGGTATTGAGGGAAACTTCATGAACATGTATACATCTTGGTCTTCTACTTCTCTTACACAGGCAGAAATATCCATTATGATCAAACACGTGTTAAACTCGATTCATATATTCCAAATGGATACTTTTAAATTACCAGTTCAGCTCACTGACAAGCTTACTTCCATTCAAAGGAAAAAAAATTGAGGTTATAGTTCTAACAGATAATCAAATCCTGTGGGATGGCAAAAAGTCTGTAAGCCAAAAGAAATGAGTGATTTAGCCTTTAGAGATTTGGAAATGTTAAACTTAGCCTTGCTTACTAAATTGGCTTGGATACTGTGCACTGAATCTGACTCTCTTTGGGATAATGGAAAGCAAGTACTTCAGAGGTAGTAATATCCTTCATCAGCAAATTGAAGCTAAAAACTTCTCCTATACCTGGAATGGCATCACAAAAGGTCTGAAATTTGTCGAGCAAAACTACTTCATAGAAGTGAAAAATGGTAAGAAAACTAAAATTTGTCTTGATAAATGGATTACAGGACTCTCAACACCACCAGTTCCAGTCAGTGAATTGTATAGATTCTACCAAGATGTGGAAAGCTTCTTATTCCTCGTACAAGTTCTTGGAATATCAGTCTTCTTAATCAACAGTTTGATGAAGTTACTTCTATTAAAATTCTGAGCATCTTCATGGATATTTCTAAATAAGGTGTTAGAGTGTGGATGCCTTCCAAGGATGGGAAGTTCTCAGTCAAAGGCACCTACAACATGTTAACTAATTGCAGTCTGGTCACTCAAGTTAATGGTAGAGTTATTGAAGCTACTGTCTGGAAAGCTCTCTGGCAAAGTAACACAGCACATAGAATCAAAATGTTTGCATAGAAATGCATTCATGACATTCATTCTACAAGAGCAATGCTTGTTTTTTATAACAACAATATTGATCCTCATTGTGCAATCTGTGGAGCAGAAGTTGAGACTATGGAGCATCTCTTGTTTGAATGTAGTCACTCTAAAGCTGTTTGGAAAGCTATGGATATCAATATTGAAGCTATCTCATACAATTTCAACAGCGTATCTGAATGGGTTGAAAGTTGGTTCTCGACTAGTTCTAATCAGAATAATACTAACAGCTTTTATACTTAAATGGTTGGGTCATGGATTTTATGGAAAGACAGATGAGATGCTGCATTTCAGGGAGTTTCACTTAACCCTATCAACACTGCACATAGAATTAAATATCATCTAAGCTCACATTTTCATAATAATGACATGCATAACCCTATTGTCTGTGAAGTTAATATTTCTCATTGGAAACCACCTTACGGAATGTTTACAAATTTAATGTAGATGCCTCATTGACTATGATACTAATCAACTTGGCACTGGGATTGTACTCCGTAATCATGCAGGTTCCTGCTCTGGAATCAAAGGAAGTTTCTTAAATGGAATTCTAAACCTAGAAGCTGGAGAGTGTATGTCAGTACGTGAAGCTTTACTATGGGATAAAGAGTTGCAGTTACAGGACATCCACATTGAAGTTGATGCCAAACTGGTCATTCAATCAATAAAGGAAAATAGTCTTCACATCCAATGGGAAACAGAAACATTCTCAAGGAAATAAAACATTTAAACTTGAGTTTAGTAGTTGTCGTTTTTCTTTCGTGAGTTGAGATGATAATCAGGTTGCAGATAGTGTTGCTAAAACTGTTAGGGAATTAGCATTACCTGTTTTTCTTTCTAGTAATTTTCAGCCTCAGAGACTTAAACATTTCTACACCTTAATAAAATCATTCTCTTTTATCAAAAAAATATATTAAAAGATTGGAAATGGTTGGTGGTAGTCTTTGGGACCTCAAATGCCTGAAATGCCATTCCCTTTTAGTCTAATTATTATAACTCTTTATATTTTTTCAGGGGTATAATTGGCAAACAAACTAGAAAATAACATATAAAAATATGTGTCTTGGAATTTCACAAATTTTGTCTCATTGGAAAGATTATAAAGAGATCTACACAGTGCGTATAAACAACAATATCAAATTTAGAGTTTTTACGAAAAATTCGAAGGTGTTTATTTTTGTAGGCATAATTTTCGAAAATTGAATGCATGACCATTATGCAAACCACCACAAAGGATGCATAATACATTATGCATCCATATTTTGGTTTATGCATCAACTAATTTTTCCGTTGCAACTAATAAAATGATGTACTCCCTTCGTTTCTGGAAAAGTGATACTTTCATTCGAGACACAATTTTCGAAAATTAAATGCATATCCATTACTAGAATATTAGAGGTTCAGTTGGCCCTCCCACGGTGGCAGCGGTGTTCTAATATATAATGCATTTGGGTTTCATAATTTACTGAAAGAAAAGATGATGAAATGCTTAAGAAAAAACATTTGGCAGAATAAGTTTAGGCTTTACAAAAACATAGGGTTTGCTTAGAATCTTCATAATTTCACCGGACATCTTCATTTGAAGATTAAGTTAAAGTTTTATATGGATTGTGTTTTCTGATTTTACTCTATTTCTATGAGATAATTCTTATTCCTATTTGTTTCTCTTTTTTGGCATATCTATTTGGGTATGTGACTTCCATTTGTGTCTCATGATTTCCTTCAATTTCCGGTGCTAAATGGTGGAGTCAGCAGCTTGCTATGTCGATACCTTTGCTAAGTTTGATATCATTTCTTTCTGGTAAGTTTTTCTTTGTTGTGGGCAATGATTGTATACGACTAGCTTTTATCATTTATTTGTTTGATTTGTACTTGTGTAACATAATCCGAAAGGTTTAGTTATCTTGTGCATTCATCGAAAGCTGGAAAACCAAGGACTTTAGCTTGATTAGTACTGACGCATGAACTGTATTTTGACTATTTTCTTTTTACTACATGGCCTGTGATTTCAACTTATGGGTTCCTATCTAAACTATTCCCAAGCTACCCAAGAGAATCATTGTGTGTTGAACATTGCAGCCTATGTGACTGTGTGGTACCGATATTTCATAATGAAGATTATCTCAGTTTTCACCGTATTGGAGGTTTCAATTCCTACTACTTCAGCGAAATCTAACTGCATTCCCTTTTCTCCTTTTTGTTGTGCCAGAGATTCCAATGTATGGGTTTGTCATATCCACAATGGCTGCTTTTGTTGGTATACCAACATTCAATTATATCTTACTTTTTTTACTTGCAAAACTTATGGAAGCAATTTTAAATGATATGCATAATCTCATTTGACTATACCATTTCATGTAAGCTTCCGAGAATCCCGAATACACCGATATTGTCAATAGGAAAATGATTTTCCCAACTGTCGTTATTTTTACTAAAAACCCATTATAGGGGATGTTGAATCCATTGGAGCGACTTCACCCATGACAGTAATGTCTATCAAATTGGTTAGAGGGTGTGCTAATCTTTTGTTAAAGGTCTAAATTATCCACTCATCTTTAAAAAGACTAAATTACCCTCATTTCATCTAGTGAAAAGACTAAATTTCCCTACAGTGTATTTAAACTTTATCAATAGAAAAAAGACTAAAATCAAAATTAATTCTTCCATCTCTTCTTTTCTCCTTTGCCATAACCGTTCTTCTCCATTAATTTTTTTTCAAACCCTTGAACCACGGGATAGATTTTACCAGCATGATTTATGTGAACCAGGATTTGTTTTTTTTTTTGTTTGAATTAGGTTAGATACATTCAATTTTCAGTTAACATTAAGGTTGCAGTTGGAGTTACGGTTGGTTGTTCTTCAATTACCAATCGTAATCTCGATTTCTAAAGGTGTCACGGTAGGTTACTGAAGAACTACTAACCATAAATCCTAAAAAGTTAGTTTGAATGTCCAGTTACGACTCATTTATAATTGTAAAAATATCTACGGTTAGTTTCGACTCTACCAATACCACCCATAAATATCCCTGATTGAAGACAATTAATGACATAAAACATCAACTTACGGTTGGTTTAAAGACCATGAAAACCAACCGTAACTTTAAATTTCTAAACACATATATAAAACATCACATACAAAATGAATTTACGACTAAATAAGTAAGCATAAAAACCAGACATAATCCTACCTACGGTCGGTTATATTTTTCTTAACCAACCGTAACTAGTGCAATAAACATACCTATGTACATAATGAGTTATGGTTTGGATTTGTTTTATGGCACATATGGAAATCTAGGTGCAAAAAACTTTTGATAATATACGTTTATCATCCTCTCAGATTACTCATTTGATTAAATCTGATTTTTGTGCTTGGCACTGTGCCATTAGAATAAATGATGAGAATATTGCAGTTAACTGTGATAATTCTTTACATTAGAAACCCCCTGAGAATTCATTCGTTTTTTGATTCCTCATTAAAAAGAAGTCACTAAAGATGTGGGAGTTGGACTTAAAAAAGCGGGGGTATAACAACCACACCCAATAATTCGTTCGACAATATGTATGGACTAAACTCCAATATAATTCTGAGAGCAGCAACTTAAAAGTGAGATTCAATCAAGAAATATATCAAAGAGATTTATCTCTTTCTCAATACAATCAGTAAACCAACCAGATAGAAATCCATGAGACTGATTGATATGAAAAATAACTTGGACGGTACCAAAGACCAATGCCCAAGTGTCAATCAATTTCTATCCAACAATCAAGGTCGGATTTATCAATTGATTGAATTACGCACAACCTGTGATATTTCAATTATATAAACAAATATAGTGCGGAAAAGAAATAACACAGACACCAGAAATTTAGTTAACGAGGAAACCGCAAATGCAGAAACACCCCGGGACCTAGTCCAGATTTGAGCACCACACTGTATTAAGCCGCTACAAACTCTAGCCTACTACAAGTTAACTACGGATTGGAATGTAGTTGAGCCCTAACCAAGTCTCACACTGATTAAGGTACAGTCGCGTTCCTTACGCTTCTAGAACCACGCCGGATTATGCGCACTTAATTTCCTTAGCTGATCTCACCCACATCTAAGAGTTGCTACGACCCAAAGTCGAAGACTTATAAACAAACCTGTCTCCCACAGATATGTATATCCTTTATTCTGTTTGTTCCTTCTTTTGATACAAATATCAAGGTGAACGGGAACCAACTAATAATCCGATCTTATACTCCCCAAGAGCAGCCGAGAAATATTAGTCACCTCACGATAACCTAACTGATTAACAAAAGAAATTATTGCGGAATCACAAGACGAGACGAATAACTGTTGTGATTAATTTTTGTATCTTAACCATCGGAGATAAATCTCGAGTAAATATTAGAGAAGACAAAACTCAATATGATAGAACAAGTAAGATCCGAATACGCAACTACATAGAATATAGTTGGATCTGGCTTCACGAATCCCAAATGAAGTCTTCAAGTCGTTAACCTAATAATGGTTTTGGAAAACCTAGGTTAAAGGAGAATCGACTCTAGCTTGCAACTAGGACACAAGGAAGTGTCGGGATTAGGTTTTCCAGTTGCTAGAGTTTTCCCTTATATAGCCTTTCAATTCAGGGTTGCTTACAATCAAAGCTAAGATAGATTAATACCAAATATTCAATATTCACCGTTACATGAACTCCTGATTTAAGATTCAAGCTAAGTCTGCTTAGAAGTTAAGCAATTAATCTTCACCGTTAGATGGTCTTATCTTGTTACACACAAATGAAATATACTTATATTTAGATATGGTTAACCTTACCTAAACGTGTATATTTAATTGGCTCAATAACAATTAACCGAAGTTAGCCATATAAACACTTTTGACTTAGCCATTTTCATCTAACACTTCTAGATCAAATATGATGATCAATCAATCATGATAGATAATCAAATGAATCTAATTGTGCTTAAATAGAGTTGTTCAATTGTTCACTATCTCATAGAAATATTCATGAACAAATTGAAACGAAATCGGTTTGGTTCGTGATCCTACAAAGTACTTATACAAGAATCAATTCATGAACATTAAGCCACGGTTTGCAAAGTTAATTTGCATTCCTTAAATCATAAATGTTTCAGTTCATGAGTATGAGAATCATACATTACTGATTTTAGAACTTAACCACTGTGTTCGCAAATTGGGTACGTGAACAGCAGCTCCGGATCTTGGCCTAGTCAAGTCGTTCGCAAACCCGATTCGCGAAAAACCGTTCTGGACCGAACTCAGGTAAACCCGTTTGCATACTAGGTACGCAAACAAGAGTCCCATACCTTCCCAGGTAAATCCGTTCGCATACTAGGTACGCAAACAAGAGCTCCGGACCTGAATCATCACAATACAGTTCGCGTACTGGATATGCACACCGTGTTGTATCCAGACATGGGTAACTGTTCTAAACTCTTATTTCAATCATTGAAACATCCTCAGAAGACGACAGTGGTAATCTTACACATACCATTAGCTTTAAGTAATTTTCAAGTGATCAAATGATCAATACGAAACTTCCCGAGCTAACATCAAATGACTGTCTCACACAGATCATATAAGATGTTCAAAGTAATTTTCACATGATCATCTTTTTACTTAATATTTAGTTTCCTACAAATAAATTGTTTCCAACTAAACTCGTCAAGAATACGATGAACATAGCTAAAGCAAAAAGCTTCCAGCACGAGAAATAGATAAGCGAGATAAACTCGGCTCGAAATATCAAATGTGTATAACGTAAAAGTCTATATAGCCATACAACTTAGTCTCATTAGAAGATATAATAGAATAGACTTCTGAGTGATAGATAAGTTTTAGTCTCTACATACTTTTTATTGATGAAGTTCCTCCAAGCTCCTTCAGTAGATCTTCTTCTTCAATTGGTGAACGTCGTGAAGTCTAAAGCTCAAGTACACATTCTATCCTAATCCGAGACATAACTATAAGTAGACTAGAAATCAAGTATATAGTTTTGATCAACTAAACTTGACAAACAAGCTTGAGATAGCAACGCTTGCGAGTTCGACTGAACAGTGCTCTAACAGGACTAATAATGAGCAATGCTGCAGGTATCAGTGATGGAGGTAGATGCTAGAGTACAAAAGCTTTAGACCCGGAACACGCTGAAGCATTAACTCTTCTTGAAGCACTTGTTTGGGAAAAAAAAGAAAGGAGTGAGACAATTGCATCTAGAAGGAGATTGCTCGAATGTTATTAGAGCTATTAATGGTAGTTTGATTTAATAAAATGGACAACCAGAAATATTATTAATGATTGTAAGGATTTGCTAGTTAGTTTTGAAGATTGGATTTGCACATATGTGCACAGAGATATCAATTATGTAGCAGATTCTCTGGCAAAATATACTAGAAATCTCAATGGTGCGGAAGAATGGGTTAATGTCTTTCCTTCTCGGGTAAACCTTTGCCTAAAGGAAGATACTCGCATGTAAAACTCTCATTTAAATAAAATTCTATCTTTCTTATTAAAAAAAAAACAAATAACTCGTTTCGCAAGATAATAAATCAACTATAACTGGTTCACGATTGGATTTTCCCAAATTTAACCAGTTACGGTTAGAAGTTTACTGTTGGTTTATATGAAACACCCCAATCGTAAATTGCTCTGAAATCTAAAATATTGATTTTTTTTTTGTTTTACTTTCCTTCACCCAATTTTGATCAATAAAAAAGATATTGGAGCTAAATCAGAGGTGTGTCAGATTGTTTTCGGCCATTGATTCATCATTTTATCGAGTGAATTAAAACCTAGGTTTTCAAAGAAATCACAATTTTTTTCTCCCTTCGCTTTTTCTTCCCTCTAGAACTCACTTTAATCCGATTTAATTTTTCACTAAGTATAATAGAAACTCATTAATCTAATCATTAGTTAATTTCAATTAAATTACTAACACTAACTATATAAGGGCTGATTACTCATTATTAAAAATGTTAAGACCAGGGGCTTTTGAAATAATAGTTTAATTTAGTGACCCAATTTTGTCCTATTATAGCAGCCCCTCTAATGGATTTAACAGCCCCTGTAATAAGTTTCTTTTACCAGCAGCAACAGCTTTGAGAAATGAATACAACCTACCGAGCTAACCAGGAATAAATCACAACAATTTCCCTCTCCTCTCCCTCTCCTTTACTATCTATCCCTACACTCGGCATAATCTAATTTGGACAAATACAACGGCATAACCGGCCCTCTGAAAAAAATTGAAAAAACAAAACAAACTGATGGCTACAAGGAGAGAGATCCTTTAAAGGCATTAAATCAAAAAATTAAATCCAATCCTTCGGGTTGATGCATGCATCTAGCAGTTTCCATTCTTCACTACCCTCCTCGGGTTTCTGCCGAAAACAATAGATTGTTAATTCTCTTCTATGTTAATGGGTTTATTTACTACTTCAGACTAACTAAATAGACAACTGAATCGGTATATGAAGTTCACATACATGGTCATATTCCCATCGTGCTGTTAGTGGGAGGGAAACGAGAATGCTCTCAATTCTGCCCCCTGTCTTCAGTCCGAATGTTGTACCACGGTCATAAACCTTTTACACAATCAACAGAAAATCAAATGGTGTTAGTCAAATACCAAGCCAAAAGATGCTACAGTGATTTGTTTGTATTATTTGCATAAATGTTTCAGAGAAAGGTATGAATGTTAGCATGGTTACCAAGTTGAATTCCACATATCTTCCTCTGCGCAACTGCTGCCATGCTTTATTCTGCTCAGTGAATGGTGTATCTTTCCTTTTTTCTATAATGGGTATGTATGCAGGGATCACAGAGTTTGCACATTCTGCAGTTTCAACACAGGGTAACAATGATATGAATGAGCTGGGCAGGAGTAGTAATAAAATTAAAAATGTGTATTAGTCACATGTAAAGTCCTTGATCAACTACCAGTGGCAAAGGAGAGAAGCATCTCTTGGTCATAGTCATTAAGATCATCAAAAAATATTCCTCCAAGTCCACGCCTTTCATTTCGGTGCTGCAAGAAGAAGCAATAGTCGTAAATGTTAGAGAAGGACCATTGACCTCAAGGTGGCAGTTTCATGGCCCTCAAAAGGTGGAGATGGATTTTAAGTTTTCTTACTAAGTTAATATGTCACAAACAGCGTCAGCTCTAGGTAACATGTCCTACAAAAATTTCCATGGTCAGAACAGGCAGGCATACCTTAATAACGAAGTAATCATCACACCATTTCTTGAATTTCGGGTAGAAGCTAGGATCAAATTTGTCACATGTATTTTTTTGAACCTGCAGGAGAACAGGATAAAAGGAAGTCAATTGATGCTCTTTGGTTAAAATGCTTTTATACATCCTCACAAAGAAGTAACTATGTGAACTCCATAACGCGGGCAACAGATAAAATGCACCAAGCATGTTTTCAAGCATAATCCATCTGGAACACCTATGACCTATGCAAGCTCAGCAACATACATCCTGCTCTTTATGGACATTTACAGAGCCCCATGGTTTACATAATAATGATCATGTTGCTGAAACCTTAAACATTTAAGGACCAATTATCAAAACCAAACATCAAATTTTCCCTGCGATTTCACATGCAAAAAGGAACTAGGAAACAACCAGGAAATTTCCAAAGAGGCTCTAGCTACATGGATGTTTATTAGACATTGCATTCACAGATCTGTCAATAACAGGAGGAATCAGAATACTGCTAGGTACTGCATATGCAGAGATTGGGAGAGAAAAAAAAAAGTACCGGATGAGAAGGAATGGACAGTCACACAGCTAATATCGATTCATGTAGAGCTCAGAAGCAAATCCAGACATACCACAGTTGTGTCATGAGTCTTACCGTATGAAAATGTTTCACATCCTCCTCAAAAACATAGGCAGGTGTTAAATCAGTGCCACCACCAAACCACCATGATCTAGGCGCTCCAGGTGCATCTGCATACAAATAATTTAGCGATTCAAAATATCTCCATCATGAGATGTCAATAAATAAATTAGAAAAAAGTCAGTCCTAATACTGAGTAATCCATTATTGTAATCGCATTAACAATACAGAGACGCGGCAAGAAAGAAGGGACAAGTTATGAAATTAAAATGTTTATGATGCACTATTACTAGAGATGCTTCATACAGATGACACAATTCAATCTCAGATGGATACAAACCAACTTCAAAAAGAACCCATGACATACTAACAGATCTGCTGTGTAGAACGAAGCTTGAAGACGGCAAACCAGTATGCACCCCATTGGCTGTTCAAACAAAGCTGCAACCGCTAGGTACTTCAAAGTTTACAGATCCAACTTTATATAGCGGTGTGGTGGGTGCACTTCAATATCTTCATCTTACCGACCAGATATCTCATTAGCAGTCAATAAGGCCTGCCAATATATGCATGATCCTTATGTTGAGCACTGGGAATTAGTGAACAGAATATTACGTTACCTAAAACACACTGTCATGGTCTTTACTTACAGCAGACTCAAAATGTGTCTCTACATGCATATTCAGACTCAGATAGGCAGGAAGCCTGGATGACCGTCGATCAACCAGTGGATATTGCATCTACTATGGGGGAAACCTTATCTCTTGGAGTGCAAGGAAGCAAAAGACTATGTCGAAGTCAAGTATGGAAGCAGAATAACGAGGTATTGCAATTGCAACATCAGAACTGATATGGGTTGAATCTTTACTGATAGAGCTGGGTATTTCTATTTCTCCACCTTCCTTGTGGTGTGACAATATGGGGGCAGCATATCTAACAAAGGATCCAGTATTCCATGCTCGTACAAAGCATATAGAGATAGATTCTCCCTTTTGTTCGAGAAAGAGTAGCCAACAAACAACTACAGGTGATGTTCATATCATCCAAAGACCAGCTAGCTGATATCTTTACAAAGGGACTGGCATCACCTCGTTATCAGTTTATCCGAGACAAGTTGAACAGTTGGCCACTCATGCTCAACTTGACGGGGAGTGTTAAGGATCAGAGTTTCAACACACCCGTAATTACTCAACTACCTGCGACTGAAGTGAAGAACAGAAGAAGTCTTCAACAATCACAACAACTCTCCCTAATATATTTCCTAGATTACTTACGGGAAGTTGTGTTATCGATTTTGAGTTGGTGCAAGTCCTGTAAACTGAAAAGTGTATGAATAGTTGTAAACCTCTCTTCACGAAAACATGTGACAAAATTGCTGTTAATAGAACCTTGATTGAATCATTTCACTTAGGCAGAATGCAACAGAATGTACATGAGACAGTAAAGTTAAGCGAGCCATTCGATTGTACCTTTTGGAGCATCAGTCTCGAAGTAGCGATAGTTGAAGTGAAGCGTTGGTGCAAATGGATTCTTTGGATGTAATACCTAAGTATTATTATCATCCAAATGAAACAACAAAGTAATGAGAACATGGATAGGCTATCCAAATCCAATTCAAGACAAATAGAAAACCCCAAATTGAAAATGTGCAGATTGAACAAAATCAAAATCCAATCAGGAGCAACAACATCATTTTATATGGGGAATAATACTTACAGAGCTAATCCCAGCGGCAAAGAATGGAACAGGACCAGGCTTAGTGGTTGTAGAATTGTCACCCTTGGCAGCTCTATAAGCTTCAGGAGGCATAACACCATAAACAACAGAAACATTAACACCAGCTTTCTCCCAAACATTCCCATCTTGTAGTACCCTACTAATACCACCACCACCACCAGGTCTAGACCAAACATCCTCTTTGAAAGTAGCACCACCATCAGCTGCTTCAACAGCTGCACAGACACTATCTTGAGCTTCCCTAATCATCTTCTCGAATTTAGCTCTAACATTTGAAGAATGTGGTGATGCTGCTGATGAAGAAGGGTCATCAACTTCTCTCAGAAATGTATCAGGTCTTTCAGATTCTGGTGTTTCTTTCTCGATTGCTACAGCTGATCTAATAACCCCTCTTCGTGAATTAGTAGTTGTTTTGTTGATTGAGGTTAGGGGTCTTGGTGATGAAGTTCTTTTGAAGAATGAGGATGAAATTGTACTTCTTGAAGGGGCAGATAACGAGGAAGAAGAAGAAGATGAAGGGATAGGGTAGAGAATTGAGGTGGTGCTAGTAGTGGTTGCCGCCATTTGTAATGGAGGTGCTGCTGGAAATTGGACACTAGATTAGGTCTCAATTAAGAGACCCCTAAAACCTGTAGTTGTTAGGGTTGGAAATGGATGAGAAAAGTGCCCAGAGAAGAGAATCAAGGAGATTGGGGATGACGATGAAGATGATGATCAAGTTTGGGATAATGTATGTAAAAAAATAATCTGGGGGCTCCGTTTACCAAATCGGTGGGCTGAAAAATCAACTCAGCCAGACTAGTAAATTCGGTGTGCTTAAAACGGGTTCACATTTAGGGTCTGTCTGGGAGCTTGGAGATTTATTTTTTTTGAAACATTAAATTAAATAAAACTAATTAAACAGTTATTACACGTGGGAATGTAATTTTCATAGAGCCGCTCAATAGTATTTGATTAAGAAAAGCCGGATTTGTTTGTTCCCAAATTGATGTTGAAAGGTTTCCCGCCTGGTTGTCATCGGCTGCAAAGTTTGCCAGTCCATCCGCGGTTTGATTTCCTTCTCTATAGTTATGTTTGGAGATGGGATAAAATATCCTAGAATAGGTTATTTTAATTTAATTTATGATAAATTTGATACTGATCAATTTTAATTTTAATGATGTTTGTCCGAAATTTTATCGGATCATGAATTAACTCAAATTGTGTTTGTTTGACACGTTGTCCAGTGGTATAGGCTAATATAAATAATGTTTGTTTCGAACTCCCAAGTTTAAATATGTGGTATATAAAATTAGATATATTAAATCAACGTCGGACATTTTAAGATAAAAATATCTAAAACTAAAAATATTAAAACAAGAAGTCGATAAAAAGTAAAATTATCCTAAACCAGAAATATTAAAATAAGAACTCGATAAAACTTAATGATAAAAAATTAAATAGTGCGAGAACGACGTCGATAATTATTCCACATTGCGTTAGCAATCTAATTACGAAGTTCAAACGCCATATCTCGTTCTTTATTTATCACGAGTCTAGCACCTTCGTTATTGTATTCTGGTATCTCGATATCAGTTTCTGATACAGTGACAACATCTTCATTATCAAGAAAAAACTCATTTACACAGTCTCTTCGGATGTGGTTAAGGATGATGCAACATGTTAGCACAATTTTCACTTGCGATTCATATGGATGTGCAGGTTGTACTTGCAAAATAATGAATCGCCTTTTAAGTATTCCAATAACACGTTCAACTACATTCCATAATGATGAGTGTCGAAGATTGAATAATTCTTTGGCATCTTTTGGGTGATTTCCACCATACTCTTTCAAGTGATAACGAACGCCTCGATATGGAGTAATAAAACTTGGCGTAAGGGCGAAACCTGCATCTCTAAGATAAAATTTTACTACACAAATAAAAAATTGATTACCATAATCGTAAACACAAAAGAAATATTTATATAAAAAATATTAAAATAATGATAAATATCACACCTTCTGGTACTATTAATTTATATGATCTTGTTAAGGTTGAATCAAATATACACCCATCATGAGCGGAACCATCCCAACCCGCAAGAGAATAATGAAATTACAAATGGTGAAACTCATATAAAGGGTAAGGTTGTCATTTCAAGACCGGAGACAAATGGCGATTTGACACATCTAGGGGTGAGTTATAGTTCTGAGCCAATAATTGTCTTCAAAGTTCATCAAAACTAAAAGTGAGAGAGAATTGGACATAAAATGAAATCAGAGATACAACTTTGATCCTCACCGCTAAAAGACAAGCTCAACCCCATAGGAAAAAAGTCAACCCTCTCGGGAGAGACTAAGCCTTTGGCCCTTAAGGCACTAGTAGCCGCGATTTCTAACATACGTCCCCGCCGGATTGCTGGTCGTGATTCTGTGATCCTTAACATACGCCCCCGACGGATTGTTGGTCATGTAGGTTATGTAGAGCGTAAAACATCCCCGACGGACTTATAAACCAGAACAACCATGGTTTCAGCATGTCTTCGCGAGACGCGGCTGGATGAGATGCCTTGAGCATATGTCCCCGGTGAACTAATGGTCAAGTAGGTTTTGTAGACACATAAAAACTTCCCTGACGGGCTTATGGCCCAAAGAAGAGACACCTACATCTACCGTAAGTACGAATCGTCCCTACTCGAGACCAAGAACTGACTCTTATAATACATCATTGTGAGATACACTGGTCACCTCAAATGTAAGCCTCGACTCGACTTACTGAGGCTTTTTAAATAATTTATAGTACATTCCCGCGAGGTACACTGGTTAGCCCCCGACCTTTCGACATATTCCTAGTACATCCCCGAACATGACTCCTAGCACATTTCTGCAAGATACGTTGGTCAAGAACGAATGATTCAAAGTCTCATATGAAAGCTATTAGGAATGCAAGCTTTCCTCTTTGTCTCAAACATGTCCCAGCTGACTCTGAAGAGACTCAATCTCATGATCTAAGTTTCTACCGGCCTCATGTTTGTCCTGAGTCGAACCAGCTCGTCTCAAGAATCTTGTTCAAACACAAGACTCAGACACAACCCTCACTTAGGGACAAACCTCCTTTTCAATGTTTCAAACACACTCACGGCTTGTAAATTGAGCCTGAACCGTGCATGTTTATCTAAAAACGTGGATAAACCCCTTTCAACTCCTCATGCTCAGCAAAAGGGACCCACAGGAATCAGTGCGGGTTCCAAGTGACTTATGTGACTGGTCATGAAGGGGGAAGCCCAATCTTAGTTCCTCCCACATTCAACACACGGTTTCTAAAGCATTCCTTGCATTTTTCACGTAACTTATCCTAGTCATGTTGCAAATCACAGAGTATCTCTTTATTCTAGGCAACCATGGATAAAGAGAATATTTATCTCTCTCAATACATCATCACAAAAGCTGACTCAGTCACGCACAAATGGAGGGATGTCAATTAGAATTTTGGTAGGGTAGTCTACAACACGTGTGAAAAATATCCAACCTATTTCTCATCCTAGAAGAGAGTAAATACGGTAGAATAAAGAGATAAACTCAACCTAGGTTATATCGATCTATTATAGAGATGGAAAAGTGATACACACGACAAGTTATCACTATCTTCACCTACTTGAGATTAGAGAATTCATCTATAAATAGGTCCCTAAATTTTCGACTTCGACTTTATATGTACTTACTACTGACCATAAAAGCTCTAAATATGAAATTTTCACTAATAGATGAAAGTTGAGAAGTTGAGTCTTTTATGTTCAATAGTGGGGTCAACCACTGAAATAGAACGTCAAACAAAGTTTCTACAACCTCTAGAGTGAAGGTTGCGCAAGGGAGGAAAACCTATTATAATTTAACTTATGGTTTTTGCCTACTCGCATACGCAATGGAGCAAGCTAGGGTTTGCATCAAGTTCGAGCTCATGAGAATGCCCTTACTTCACTAGATGCGTATGAGCAAGATACAAAGAAAGCAACTACCAGCATTTAAGGAAATCGTCTAGCAGCAATATCCTCTACCTCTTAGAGAACAACTCTATCTTCTTCCTTGAGGCCTTCATCATTTCCTCCACGTCTCCTCAGCTACGAGTCTCTTTTCCATATAAAAAGCCTTCTCCAGGAAATAAGGACCATAGTTTAGCTTGCTTCAGTCAACTCTAACAGAATCTATCCACCCTTGCAACCACCTCATATTCAAGCGAAGTAAGGACGTTCAAAGTTATCCTCCTCATGACACCAAACTCTCCAACAAGGGTATCATCTGAATCAGGGACGCCCACGAAGTAAACACTTGCATCGGGATAAAAGGTTATACAAGTGTTATTTCTCTCATTGAAATTCTCAAACATAAAGGTTGCTGCTAACAGGAGATTGCCTTACACTCGAGCCCCGTAACATATAAGCTTAATCGTTCTGCCATCAACATAGGTCTTCTGAGAAGTGTTTGTGAGATCTACAAAGAAAAGATCCGACTAGATTGAAAGGATCAAATTACATAAGTTAAAATCAAGTGATCAAATTACATAAGTTACTCTTGGTGAATTAATTGTTGTTTTCTTAATTGAGGTTAGGGGTCTTGGTAATGAAGTTCTTTTGAATAATGAGGATGACATTGTACTTGTTGAAGAAGCAGATAATGAGGAAGAATAAGAATTAGATGAATGGATATGGTAGAGAATTGAGGTGGTGCTAGTGGTGGTTTCCGTCATTTGTAGTGGAGGAGGTGTTGTTGGAAATTGGACAATAGATTCAGTCTCAATTAGAAACCCCTAAAAGTAGTAGTTGTTAGTGAAAAAGCAGGGGTCTAACAACCACACCCAATATTTCGCTTAGCAATCTGTATGGACTAACTCCAATATACTTTTAAGATAATCAACTAGATAGTCAGACTCAATCTTAATAAAAAGTATATCAAGGAGTTATATCTCAATTTCTCGATTCAATACTTACTCAAGCAAATAGAAATCTGTGAGTCTAATTGAATACAAGAGAAATCACTTGAACGGTACCAAAGACCAATGTTCAAGTATCAATCAATTTCAATCAACAACCAAAGGTTGGATTTACCAATTGATCGATTCAACGCACAACCTGTGATATTTCAATTATATAACAAAATATAATGCGAAAAATAAATAACACAGACACCAGAAGTTTTGTTAACGAGGAAACCGCAAATGCAGAAAAACCCCGGGACCTAATCCAGATTGAACACACACTATATTAAGCCGCTACAGACATTAGCCTACTACAAACTAACTTCGGTCTGGACTGTAGTTGAACCCTAATCAATCTCACACTGATCCAAGGTACAGTGGCGCTACTTACGTCTCTGATCCCAGCAGGCTACTACGCACTTGATTCCCTTAGCTGATCTTACCCACAACTAAGAGTTGATATGACCCAAAGTCGAAGACTTTAATAAACAAATGTGTATCACACAGAAAAGTCTACAGGAATAGATAAATTTGTCTCCCACATAAATACCTACGAATTTTGTTCCGTCTTTTGATAAATTAAGGTGAACAGGAACCAATCGATAACCCAGACTTATATTCCCGAAGAACATCCTAGAATTATCAATCACCTCACAACAATCTAAATCGTATGATAGCGAAACTAGATATTGTGGAATCACAAACGATGAGACGAAAATGTTTGTGACTACTTTTCTATCTTGCCTATCGGAGAAATTAATCTCAAGCTAATCTTACGATTGTACTCAAACACGATAGAAACATCAAGATCAGATCACGCAACTACAGAGAAAATAGTTGGGCCTGGCTTCACAATCCCAATGAAGTCTTCAATTCATTAACCTACAAGGTCTCGATGGAAACCTAAGGTTAAAGGAGAATCGACTCTAGCTTATACAACTAGTATCACACATGAGGTGTGGGGATTAGGTTTCCCAGTTGCTAGAGTTTTCCTTTATATAGTCTTCAAATCAGGGTTTGCAATCAATGCTACCTTGGTAACAAGGCATTCAATATTCACCGTTAGGTGAAAACCTGATTAGATTCAAGCTAATATCTTTCAACCGTTAGATCGAATCTTAACTTGTTATACACACATGAAATGTAACTTCATTTAGGTTTGAGTAACCGTACCTAAACATGGATAAGTCGTTGGTTCAACAGTAGTTAAGCATAGGTTAGCGATATGAGCACTTTCATATCAACCTTATTCTTCTTTACCACAACTAGTTAAAATGATCAAAAGGACTAGTTAGAGAGTTGTTCAATTGCTTAGATCTCATAGAAGTATACAAGACATAATTGAAAAAAAAAACAGTTTTGATTCACTCGAATCGATTCATGAACAGTATAGCCACGGTTTGCAAAGATTGCATTCCTTAAAATATAAATGTCTTAGTTCATGAATTAAACTGTTTTTAGAAAATAACCTACTTAAGTACGCATACTGGTACGCGGACTTAAGTATCCGGAATAAGTTTGTTTTCAGTTCACAAACTCCAGCAAAAATCACGGGTTGTGAACTTCCGACAGTACGCGTACTGGTACGTGAACTTTAGTTCCGGTTATCATGAGCAGCAAAGTACGCATACTTTAGTTCAAGGATATTGGACTTACACACATATGAGTTGTCTCACAATGTTTCTATCCAACCATGGTTATGTATTTTGAACTCTCATTTCCATCATTGAAACATTCTTAGAGAATGTTATATAGTTGTTGTTCACAAACTATTTTTCGTCAAAGCGATTTTCAAGTGATTGAAACTAATATGACTTTCGTCACTAGTAAAGATGAATTTGGCCAAAACGAAAGCTTACCAACACATATTTCGAGAAATAGATAAGCGAGATAAACTCATCTCGAAATAGTACATGTGTATAATCATAGTCTATATAACAATACGATTTTTGTCTCAATATAGGAGATAAAGTAGACTTTTGAGTGATAGATAAGTTCAAGTCTCCACATACCTTTTTGTCGATGAAGTTCCACTAGTTCCTTGAGTAGTTCTTCGTCTTTGCATGATGAACACCATGGAGTCTAGAGCTCAACTACACTTTCTATCCTAGTCCGAAACTTAGCTATCAGTAGACTAGAAATCAAGACTTATAGTTTTGGCAACTAAACTTGACAAACAAGCTTGAGATAGAAACGCTTGCGAGTTCGACCGAGTAGTGCTCTAACAATCCCCCCATTTGTCAATTTTAGTGACAAAACTATCAATACATATGGAATACAAAATAAATAAACTTTGCAGCTTCTCTTCCACATGCATGATCTCCTTGGTTCTTCAACATTACTCGAAATCTTCGTCACTTCCAAGTACTCCAATGATTCCAAAGGTTGTAAGTTCAGCATCATCGTTGTTGAAAATCCGTAGCCATAACAATGAGAAAACAAAAGCTCTCAATCATTGGTATACAATGTTATAGTATTATTACACAGCATCAAAGTTCAATTGTATCACAACTTCGACAACAATACTATGGTGATATGTATGACTCCCCCTTAGTCAATACTCCATCTCACATGGAAACTACTCCCCCTTATATAATGATCCGAAAACCATATATTTTGTAGTGTGAACTACACATTAATTCTCCCCTTTTTGTCAATAAAATTGGCAAAGTTACGAAAACTAGTGGGATCCTAATGAAATTTCCATAGAGACACTTTATGACAAAAATAAAGTACATATCAACTTTTTAGATGCAATCATATAGCCGAAGCTAAATGCATTCATCAAGGAGTTTATAAAGATACAAGATAACTCCTATAATATTCCACATCCGCACTCCCCACAAAGATTTGGAAATTAAGTAAAAGTTCAATTAAGAACTCTCCCCCATTAAATGTCATTCCCGAAAGAACAACAAGAGCGACCTTACTTTCACAAGTAAAGAAGGATTTCTTCTGACAACACAAATCACATAAAAATATGAATTTGTATCCAAAATACTCAATTAAATTAACCAGAAGAGAACCCATGATTAATTTAAAATGCTCAACATAAGAGAACTTACGGAGCCGCACAGTACATACATAAGAAATATGGACCCGGGAAGATAAATATTGTGGAATAGACAAGTATTCATTCTATTTTCCATCACTATCTGCACAATGACATACAATAGACATAATCCTTGTAAACAAAAGTTTTATCCTTTCTTCCATCAAATAATGACATAAAGGCTTTAACTTTTGCAAGTCTAAAGTTCATTCAATCTTTTATCAATACTTGCATATCGACATGTAAAGGACTTAACTTTTGACCACGTATGGGACAATCATAGTTCACAGACGCAAACACACATATCCCATAACAAATTGCAATATATAAAACAATAAAGATTAATACGGCAAAAATCATCTTCCAAACAAACTTTAGAATTTAAGCAAATAAATCTAAAAACATTGAAGATGAAAATCGTTGGACATAGTTATGTGTAATCACAATAATGGCTATTCCAAACTCTAGTTATTCTTCCTAAAAATCACAAGAATGAAATTCTCATAAGAAGATTTCCTAGACAAAATAAAATCAACTCTTAGAGAATTATGATTTTGAAAAAACATTAAACATAGCCAGCAATCAGAGATTGAACATGGACGAGCTCATCAGTTCCTTTCTTCAGTTCATTTTTCATAAAATCAAGATTCCTTGTTGCAATTCCAAGTTGTTCATGTACGATCTCAAAATCTCGAAGTAGATTTCCTACCAGTTGTGATGACATCTGAACTGGTAGTTTGTTTTCATGATTAACAACATGATAGCAGGTTATGAAAACAGGGTTCTCGTGAAACTCGATAGTCTTTCCCTTCTCAAAATTGTCTTCCTTGTTGCATCCATCCATTGTGCACACATAAATCAAGTGAACCTTTTTATGTTACGGAACATTATGTGCCAAAACGGAGTATGATACACATATATATATGAGTATTTCTCAGGAAACCCTAGTGTTAGAGCTCTGCTCGGTCGAACTCGCATGCGTTGCTATCTCAAGCATGTTTGTCAATGTTAGTGATCAAAACTATAAGTCTTGATTTCTAGTCTACTATTAGCTAAGTCTCGGACTAGGATAAAAAGTGTAGTGGATCTCAAGACTCCATGGCGATCATCATACAAAGGCGAAGAACTACTCAAGGAACTTGTTAGAGCACTGCTCGGTCTAACTCGCATGCGTTGCTATTCAAGCATGTTTGTCAAGTTTAGGTGTCAAAACTATATGTATTGATTTCTAGACTACTTATAGCTGAGTCTCGATGTAGGATAGATTAGTGTAGTTGAGCTCCAGACTCCATGGCGATCATCTTACGAAGACGAAAAACTAATCGAGGAACTAGTGGAACTTCATCCGACTAAAAGGTATGTGGAGACTTGAACTTATCTATCACTCAAAAGTCTATCTCTTTATCTTCTACTCTTGAGACAAAGTCGTATAAGTATGATAGTTTTCATACATACACATTTGATATTTCGAGCCGAGTTTACTCGCCTATCTTTTTCTCCAAATACGTGTTGGTAAGCTTTCGCTTTAACCACTTTTCATCTTTATCCGTGACGAATGTCATGATGACGTTTCAATCCTGAAAATAGCTTTGATGACGATAGTCGTGAATAACGATTGTAATAAAATTATAGAAGAATGTTTCAATGACTGAAATGTAGAGTTGAGATTATGTAACCAACTATGCATATAAGTATATATAGTGTGTTTGCACATTAGTGTATAAATCCATGTGTCGGAAACAAATTGTGTGCACTTGTGCATGCGACATTGGTAAAGGAAACAGGTGTACGCGTACTGGCGGAAGATTTCTGACCGAAAACTTCTGATGGAGTTTGTAGTTTACAAACTGGAAAACCAGTCACCTTAGGTACGCGTACCCGTATGCGTACTCACGGAAGTTTTCGAACCGAAAATTTCTGCTGAGTTTCCAAACTCAAATCCGGTAGCTAAGGTACACGTACCCGTACGCGTACCCAAGCTGGTTATTTCTCAAATCGGAAGTTCATGAACTTAAAACAATAAAATAATAAGGAATGCAATCTTTGCAAACCATGGCTATATTGTTAATGAATTGATTCAAGTGAATCAAACCGATTTTGTTTCAATTGTGTCTATGAATAAAGACCTAAGCAATTGAAAAACTCTATCAACTAGTTCTTATGAGTCATTTGAACTAGTTATGAGAAAGATGAATATGGTTGATATGAAAGTACTCATGTGGCTAACCTCGATTAACTATTTGTGAACCAACCAAGTGTACACGTTTAGGTTAAGGGTGCACAGGAACCGAGCCGGACCGACGGACCGTCCCGGAACCGGTGGAACCGTACCTGTTTTTGTACCGAACCGAGGAAGGAGGTACAAGTACCGGTCCAAAAACTGAGAACCGGCCTCAAGGGGGTACAGGTAAACGGTCCTATCTATGTCCCGTCCCGTGCCGTCCCGTTTGTGCCGGCTAATATTAACTGTTAGATTTAGGGATTTAACTTCTGTGGTATATATAGAAAAAATAGATTGGGACATAGGGTTTGTACAAACTAATATTAGATTTAGGGATTTAATCTTCTTTGCTTTGGCGGACACATGTTCTCCCGAAACAGCAGCGCTGGACAATTAGGATTTCAAGGAAGTAACAGAGAGCGGGAGAAGAAGATGAGAAAATTTGGGACTGATGAGAAAGGTACATTACAAGGTTGTGAACATGATGATTGGCACTTAATGAATGCTATCCAGGTCTTCCATTATTCTTAGGAAGAAATATAAATGCAAGTTTCTTGTTTCCCTCCTATTATCTCTATGGTGCAGTCTATCTTCTTGGCAAGGCAAACTGTTGTCTCCTGCAGCTCGAGCAACAAAGATTCAATTTGTGTTAGGCACTATATATTCTTACAGTACGGGTTGTTTTAAGCTTCCTCAGAAATTAGTTCACAAATTAGATGCTCGGCAGATAACTTACATCGTGGAAATCCGTTTGTAAACCAAAGAGATATGGCGATTTAGATTTTAAAGATGCAATTAAGTTTAACTTAGAAAGTAACAAGAAAAATTAAGGACCGAGACTAGTACCGGAACCGTCCCTGATACGGTACCGGTACCGAATGGGACCGGAACCGAGGTACAGGGTACAGGTACCGGTCCAAAAAATAGGAACCGAGGTTAGGGAGGTACAGGTACTCGGCCTCGGCAAGAACCGAGCCGAACCGTACCGTGTGCACCCTTAGTTTAGGTACGGTTACTCAAACCTAAATGAAACACATTTCATTTGTGTATGACAAGCTAAGTTTAGATCTAACGGTTGAAATATATTAGCTTGGAGAAATCAGGTTTTTCATCTAACGGTGAATATTGAATGCTTTGTTACCAAGTTAACTTGGATTGCAAACCCTGATTTGAAAACTATATAAAGGAGACATCTAGTAATAGGAAAAACTAATCCCCCACACCTCCTGTGTGATACTAGTTGGTTTTCCAGAGTCGATTCTCCTTTAACCTTAGGTTTCTTCCCGATACCCTGTAGGTTAACGACTGAAAGACTTCATTGGGATTGTGAAGCCAGACGAAACTACTTCTCTTGTAGTTGAGCGATATGATCTTGCCATTTTCTATCGTACGAGTTCAATTGAATAATTGACTTGAGATTATATCTCCGATAGGGCAAGATAAAAAGAAATCATAAACATCCTCGTCTCATCGTTTATGATTCCGCAACATCTTGTTTCGCTACCATACAATTAAGATTGTTGTGAGTTGATTGATAATACTAGGCTGTTCTTCGGGAATATAAGTCTGGATTATCAATTAGTTCCTGTTCACCTTGATTTATCAAAATACAAAACAAAAACTTTTAGGTCATTCTGTGGGAGACAGATTTACCTATCATAGACTTTTCTGTGTGATACAGATTTGTTTATTAAAGTCTTCGACTTTAGGTCGTAGCAACTCTTGGTTGTGGGTGAGATCAGCTAAGGGAATCAAGTGCGTAGTATCCTGCTGGGATCAGAGACATAAGGAGCGCAACTGTACCTTGAATCATTGTGAGATTGATTAGGGTTCAACTACAGTCCATACCGAAGTTAGTTTGTAGTAGGCTAGTGTCTGTAGCGGCTTAATACAGTGTGGTGTTCAATCTGGACTAGGTCCGGGGGTTTTTCTGCATTTGCAGTTTCCTCGTTAACAAAATTTCTGGTGTCTGTGTTATTTTTATTCCACATTATATTTCGTTATATAATTGAAATATCACATGTTGTGCGTTAAGATGTAAGATCCTTTCGTATTGTCCTTTATTTGCTCGTACCTTTGTCATTTTGTGACAAAAAGGGGGAGAAATATATGGAGTAAACAAGTGATAGTAGTATTGGTTTATATTGATTGGTATCACTAAGGGAAAGGACATTGGTGCTTAAACGTTTATCTAACGAAAGAGTAAATCATAGACTAAGGGGGAGTAGCATATCATATGATACTTGTAGTTATATGGACTACAAAGGAATAACAAAGATGTGCGGATTGATAAAATCTACCTAGCTTACCTTTAGGGAGAGTATTAGCTTTGTTATTATAATGTCAACAACGGCATTTATGGATTGAATGTTATAGGTTATTGTGTTGTTAAATTTGGGAATCAAGCGTATGTGTAATGAATTCATATAATTTGTTTATCCATATGATGTAAGAGCTTTTTCACTAAAATTGACAAAGGGGGAGATTGTTAGAGCATAGCTCGGTTGAAACCACTAAGCGTTGGTATGTCAAGTTTGGTTGTCATATTTTAGTGAACCAAAACTCATTTAAAGAGTCGCTTGATTATGTACTAGAGTCAACTTCGTATAGGTTAGATTGAACGTATTAGGATATGAGACATTACAAGTATTGCGAAGACTTGAAGAAGTGAAGAAGTAAGGAGCTATAACGACAACATCATCCTTCCACTTGAGGTTAGTGATATTTGCTTGAACTGTTCCATTCCCTAACGTATCTTTCAAGTCGTGCATATTGAAAACATAACTACGAAGCATGAAGTATTACACTCTAGTTAGACGTAGTATTGAGGAAGACAATACGAAGTATAATGCTTATATTTTGAACTTCGTATATAAGACATCCACATAATCGTTTGAATGCTATTGTGATTATGTATGGGTATGAGGTGAAGATTTCATCCTAGGAAACAATAATTTACATTTGTTTAAAGGAAGTAAATTCATGAACTTGTTTCGTGAATCGAAAGGGAAATCGCTAGGCTTATTGGTATTGTTATTCATTGCATATCTTTTGAACTACCAATATGTGTGATTAATATAACCGCTCATGACTTGTTTATGTTCTTGGTAAAACTATTCACAAGGCCTGACTTTTGTATTGGTATTAATTTTATTAGTGAAACCGATCTTAAGTAATCACCTAAGATGGTATGATCGATTTAGTGTTACTGGTATGACCAACTCTAGGCAAAGGGGAACCGATCCTATGAAGAGGTGCAACCGATCACAAAAGGGGAATCGATCCTTGTAAGAGGTGCAACACGTTTTTAGTAGATGGGGGAACCGATCCTATGAACATGTGCAACAAGTTTTTAGTGAAAGGGGAACCGATCCCATGGAAATGTGCAGCAAATACAAGTAGTTACCATAAGTATGTGGGGAACCGATCCTAGTACCTAGTCAACCGAATTTTTGAAAAGATAGTGTGACTATGCATAGTACTCACATGGAGGTAAAACCGAAACTTGTTTTGGTAGAACCGTGAAACCCATGATTTGTGATTGAGTTTTCTTAATCAATCACATAGTTCTTGAAAGTCATATGAACCAATTCTAAACTCGTTTGGAAGTGTGGAAAATCGGTTTCAAGATTGTAAGTATGAAAGAGGACTTACAAAGTAAAAATGTCGACATACTTTGAACATATGCAGCAACGCTTATCTTTTATTGTTCAAAGATATTCCTTAATAGCTAAAGGAAAATCCCGGATCGAAAAATAAGTTGAGAATCTTTTAATTAAGGTTTTTAATTTTATTTTTGGAAAATAAAAATTGGTAATGTGCATTTACTAATTGGAGATTTTCTAAGAGATTTTCAGTCAATGTTTAGACAAAGCATTTCCAGGAATTATGGAAACCGAGTCTAGAATATGTTGCATATCTTGAGAATATTTTCGGTTTTGGAAATTCCTTGGTGTTCAAACTTCCTTGGTCTATAAATATCAAAGTTTGCATTTCTAGAAAACTAATCCTCAGAGTCAGCAAAACTACCTAATTGTGTTGTTACTGGTGGAGCCGCCTATTCGGAGAGGAAAGTAACCTAATTAGGCGAAATCTCTTACTGCCGCTCAGTTTAAAGACTTATTTGGGATTGAGAAGCTCTATTGGGAAACTAGATAATTGCGGTTTATTATTAGTTTTCGATTGATTTGATTGGCTAACGGTTGTTTAACTTTGATTGCACCTAGTTTGTTTATGCTTGAGAATCTTCTCTTCTGATATAAGATTTATCAAACTAGATCGAAGTTTCGACGGGTATCTTTAGACTTTTGTAGTTCTAAAGACGTATTGTGACAATCCATTGTTAATAGACTCCGTTCTGTGCGTGATTGATCACAAGAGATTCAAGTTGATTGTGTACAGGTATTTATTGAAGATCTAAGAAGATTTGAAGACAAAGAAGACTTTGAAGATTTCTGATTTGGGTTCATAATCTTTGGTGTGCATAATACTTGTTTCGGTTAAAGAGGATCCAACTATAATCAGTTTATCCTTGTGGTAGATTGGATTGATTAGTTGATTAGATCGACGTCAATACGTTTCTTTGTGATTCAAAGTATTGATTGCAAAATCTTGACGATTACTTCGGTAATTGTTAGTAGATAGATCTAAGGACCTGACAAAGGAGTTTATTGAGATAAACGGAAGATCCTTTTATCGAACTCACATCACTTGGTTGAAAAGAGTTGATACCAAACAGATTTGTTATTCCTTTACTGTTTGGAATACAAACCAAAGGAATTGTTCCAAGTACGTGACTTATTACAAGTTGGAGGCGTGGGAATACAGACGGAACTAGGTGAACTATAGATTTAGTTGTTAGGTCTCAACTATACGAAATTGGTTTGATTTTGTATAGCGGCTTAATCCTGAGAGTATTCAATTCTGGACAAGGTCCGGGGTTTTTCTGCATTTGCGGTTTCCTTGTTAACAAAATCTTGTTGTGTCTTTTACTTTTCTATTTCCGCAATTATAATTGTTTTTATTATAATTAGAAGTAAAATACACAAATGTTAATTCTTATTTACTTGATAGTAATCCTATTGTGTTTGGTTAAGTCCGAACCTCTTATCAAGTAAACATAATTCGTTGTTGTATTGTCTCGATCTCGTATCCATAGACGATCACACGAAGTGTGAACCGATTAGTTGTATTGTCTCGACTTAGTCCATAGACAATCACTTTCGGATAAAGGACTTATAGGTGGAAAAGTTTTAGATTGAGGTATATTTGGGTACCCTCGTCTTTTCAACCTCGGGTTTAGTGTCTTCTTTATAAGAAGATAAGGAATTTAGCTTTTCTTTCTTTCTCCTATGTCTTTTTCTCTTTTCAGAGTGATTTAGAGAGTCAGTTGTCCACCTGACATTCTTCCTTCTACAATTGTAGGCATTTTTTGTCTCAAAATCATAATCTAGAATCGACTCATCACAATATTTCTCTTGATTGCAGACACTGCCTTTTACTCCAGCAATATGAGAGACATGTTTAACTACTTGTTTAGACATCCATACAAGAATGTTGTGAAGTTTCTCATTTCTCAGTCGAAAACGACATCTTCGTTCAAGATGCCCTTTATTTCCGCAATAACAGCAGTTAAAGGATTTGTTTTTGACTTTTCTCATGCGATTTAAATTGGAAGGAGTACAATCCTTGTTTCCAAAGCCGTCGGCTGCTGGTAAGGTTTTTTCATATGAAGAGTTGACATTAGTTTTAACAAAATTGATCTTATCAGTACTTGGAGCGTCTATTCCCTTATAGCCCATACCACGTGTATCACGATGTTCTTTACATGCTCCAAGCATAAAAGATAATTTTGTAGAGCTAGAATTGAATCTTTTCAGATTCTGCTCCAGTGATTTTACCTTATTAAGGGCAGCAGCGAGGGTCTTCAAAGATTTTTCTCTGGCGAGGAGACTGATTTCTCTGTCATTAGAACATTTTTGTTGAGAGTCATATCTTGCTTCAGATTCCGCAAGTGTTTCTTTCAATACAAAGAGATTTCGAAGGAGATTATCACATTCAAACCTTTTTGAGCGTAATTCTTCTTCTCGATCTTTAACGGTAGATTTTAAAAGTTTATATCCACAATCATAACCTTTAAAGATTTTTCTCATCTTTTTGTTTCTTGACAGAGAGGTCCCAAGTATTTTCTCAAGCAGTCTGTTGACTTATTTTCTTTCAAGGCATGGTCAAAGAGATTGATATATTAAGAGACTTCCTCATCAATAGTTTGTCCTTCTTCAACTGGTCATCAAGACATTTTTCCCAGTTGAAGGCATATTCAGACACAGAGGTAGGTACATAAGGTTTCTTAGATGTCTCGGGATTTTGAAACATCTCATAGGAACTCTGATCTGGTGTTGCGTTACAAGAGAGATTACTGCCGTCCATAGAGCCAGATCGCTACAAACACAAACTTATAAGGTCTTTAAACGTGTTTGCCTGCTCTGATACCAATTGAAAAAGCGGGGGTCTAACAACCACACCCAATATTTCGCTTAGCAATATGTATGGACTAACTCCAATATACTTTTAAGAGAATCAACTAGACAGTCATACTCAATCTTAATAAAAAGTATATCAAGGAGTTATATCTCAATTTCTCGATTCAATACTTACTCAAGCAAATAGAAATCTGCGAGTCTAATTGAATACAAGAGAAATCACTTGAACGGTACCAAACACCAATGTTCAAGTATCAATAAATTTCAATCAACAACCAAAGATTGGATTTACCAATTGATCGATTCAACGCACAACCTATGATATTTCAATTATATAAAAAAATATAATGCGAAAAAGAAATAACACAGACACCAGAAGTTTTGTTGACGAGGAAACCGCAAATGCAGAAAAACCCCGGGACCTGGTCCAGATTGAACACACACTGTATTAAGCCGCTACAGACACTATCCTACTACAAACTAACTTCGGTCTGGACTGTAGTTGAACCCCAATCAATCTCACACTGATCCAAGGTACAGTTGCGCTCCTTACGTCTCTGACCCCAGCAGGGTACTACGCAGTGGAAATCCAGAGAAAAAGTTCAATGGGGGCACAATCTATTTTTCGTAGGACATAACTAAAAATGCATACTGAAACTGGAAATATGTATGTGTAAGATCATTTCCTAATTTCTAAACTAATAATAATAATTTTAATTGGTTAATTTTAGGATTTTTGTTAGTAATCTAGATAGGTTCATATCCTTAGTAGTTAGCAGTGGTATAATATCAAGTTTTTCCAGATGACCGGAAGCATTACATTTGCTACGCGAAACATTTCTACATTAGTTTATCTTAGAAATAACGTCACTATTTCGTTATCGACTGAAACAATAAATCAAAATTCTCAAAAAGTTTTTTTTTTTCATTTGTAGTTGCAAGAAATCCTACACTACACCCCTCACAAGATTTCATTAACATTCAACTCATTTTTAGATTAACAATCTTAATTTTATTGACGAATCTTTAAACAATCTTACAAGAAAAGATAAAGGAAACAAGAATAATCTCTGCTCTAAATTTTCTCTCTCCTATTTACTTGCTTCTCACTCTAAAAAGATCTCTCTCTTTTCCTTTACAACCGAATGACTATTTATAGGAAATTACATAGTGGATGACAGCTAATCTGTCCTTTATTTTCGGATATGGTTTGCGACATTCTCGCAACCTTACAAATACTAATCTCGCAAACTTCCTTATTTTCGCAGAATCGTCACACTTTTCTCATGATTTAGCTAACGTCGTTTATTACGTCATTTCTAAAGTTGTTCTGCGACACTGTTGTGTTGTGTTGTTAATAATTTCGCTGAGGCATTATTGCTGCGAGATTCTGATCCTACATCTTGCCTCTTCTCATATCTTCTCTGCGAAGTAGAGAACGATGTGAGAAATGCCGCAACTGTCCATCTCTTCATATTCTGCATTTATCACACGTATCTTTTCTTCCATCTATTTCTTGACACATCTTCTGTAACCGCTGCTTTTCAACCGCTCACGTCTTTTCGCATTAATGGTGTTTATTTCTTCGAGTAAAAAAAAATCTTCTCTATATATTCTTCTTACTCTTCTTTCCATTTTCTTTTTACTTTCTCTTCTCTTTTTACTCTCTCATCTCTGCAACTCTATTGTTCTTCCGTAAGTTCTGATACTGTAATTCTTCCCTCTTCAATCTTCTTACTTTTCATCCATTCTTATACCCTATATTCAGATATGCCTCCAAGCAGTCAAAAACATGAGAAAACCTTAAAGGAAGTTCAAAAAGATCTTGCTGAGAAAGGTTTCACACTTTCTACCATTCCTGGTGAAAGTGCCAAGTCAATTATTTCTATCAAACTTTTCTCTGATCAACATTTTGATGATCAATCAATCATAGTTTCGCTGGGTCAAATTCTCGCAGGTCTCCCCATTCCTCTTTATGACCCAGATATTCCTCTGTTCTATGATATTCTCGCTCACTCGGGATTTTCGCGAGCTATCTTCCAATTGAGTGGGGATTGCATCCGTCTGATGTTGGAGTTCGCTAACCGTGGTGCTGGTAAAGGATCTCTTTATTCCAAAGAACTTAGGGATCCTAAATTCGTAGATCTAGAGATAGTCGCTGAGAAGTATACAGTAGCGAATTTCTTCGAAAATTACGAATTAATATCCATGAAGAAAGAGAATACTCGCTGGGGTATTCGCTTGAAAAGGAAGGATGTTATTGCTGATGATAAAACGCTCATGCATGACATTGATTGGCACTCTGGTAAGAACACAACCCCTCTCCAATCCAAAGATGATAAATGGTGCGTTTTTCCCTTGATGCTGAAAGGACCTTACATTGCTGGGTCAAATGTTCTTCCTGAGAATCTCGCTACTTATCAAGCTTGGGTATTCTCTTGGCCCGAGAAGAAGAAAGAGGTATGTTTCTTCCAGTTTTTCCCACTTTACATTTCTTTAATTTTCTTTATTCTTTTGTTCGCTGATTCTTGCGACATTCTACAGATCCAGAAATTGAAAGATAGCTACCGCAGGACTAGGAAGGCTAATACCTTGTTAGCTCTTCGCTCATACACAGATGAGGTAAGAAATATTCTCTTATGATTTTAAGCAATATATTGTTGCCTCTATTTATTATTTCTATCTGTGTGTGAAGGTTATCGCTGAAATAGAAGAGCCTGCTAATGTTGCGAAGACTGGTGATAAAGGCAAATGTGCTCTTCGCAGGGAAAAACCAACTGCTCCTCCTTCAAAAAAGAGAAAAACCTGTTCTTCCTCTCCTTCAAATACTCCTTCTCATGAAAACTCCGAGAGTGATGAGGATGATGAGGATAATGATGACTCTGCTGCAAATGAAGATTCTCCATCTGAATCTTGTATAGCTAAGCTCTCTGGCATCTTTTCTGATTCTTGGAAAGGAATGGGAGATAGTAAACTCGCTAATACCTGCAAAGCTCTCGCCATGATTTGCGATGTTCCTTTATTGGATGGTGATATTTGCGATGTTCCTTTATTGGATGGTGATAGTTCTCTTCGCGAAGTTTCTAGATCGGTGACTCCCAACTTCCTGCATTCTCTTAATAATCTGGTATGCTTTCGTCTTTTTACTTCTTCATTATTGTAACTCAAAATCTCTTTTTATTTTAATACTTTTTACATTTTCTTGCAGGCTGGAAAAGCTTCTTTCGCTGTTGCCTCAGATTTGGAGAGGAGACGCGAAATTCTTGAAAAGAAGAATCTTCAATTTCGTACGAAGAATAAAGAACTGGAAACTGAAGCTAAGGGTCTTCGTGAGAAGAACGGACAATTAGAAGTTGAAGTTAAAGGTCTTCGCGAGAAGAACAAACAACTGGAAACCGACACTTCATCGCAAAGGAACAAAATTTCTACTCTTCAAAAAGCTAATGATCAGCTCTATGGTACGCAAATTTTCTCCTTTCCTTTCATTATTTGATTAATCCTTTTTGCAGACATTTATGGTCTTTCTGATGAAACCATTCTTCTTCGTTAATTTCCTGATGCCCTAGATAATGACACTCTTCTTGAACATCTTAATAAATCTTTGAATAGTTTCTCTAATGATAAAAGTTCATATCTGCCTTTGAATGAACTTAAATCCAAATTTCGCCTCTTAGAGATTGATCATAGATCTAGTTTAGGTTTAGCCAACCAAGTTAAACGTTTTTATCTCAATTCTAAAGAGAAGATCAATGAATTAAGAACCAAGATTAGCAAACTTATAGATGATAAAGATCGTATCTCTGATCAAGGTGTTAAGGCTTTGGCGAAATTCCAAGAGACTCTTCTTGAGGTTCAACTTGAACGAGATGAAGCCAATCGTCAAAATGTTGTGTTTAGCGAGAGAGAAAACCAAGTTGTTCTCGTCTTCTCATAAATAGTGATGATGAGTTCGTTTGGGCCGCGACAATCTTGGATAACGCCAGAAAAGATTTAGGTGTAAATGTTAGTCTCAAAGTTGAGCATACAACCTTGATTAGAGATATGATTTCTGAGAGAGAAGATCATTAACTGTTTTCCTTTATTAATCTTTGGTTTTTCACGAGTTTTTATCAAGTTACTGATTCATTGCTATATGCTTAGAAGAATTTGAAAGTAGATATCACCAAAGAGTTGAGGAACTTGAAGCCGAAAAAGAGGAACTCGCAAAGAATCTTTCTTCTCGCAACGATAAATATTATAGATTAAAGAATCAAATCAAGATCACTGTTGCCAACTTTAAGAACGACGCTCTGCATTTTAGGGTGACTCTACATCAACAACACATAACAGGATTTCAGAAGATATTCCCTTCAATGGAATTTGCATAGTAACCTCCCCTTTAGGCTTGTTGGCAGTACCATTAAAACCATATATCTTATATGTTGATGGTATAAGATCATCATCTCTCTCTCCCATGGTTTTATAGGTATGATAGAATAAGATGTTCACAGAGCTTCCAGTATTGATTAGAATCCTATTAATTGCCCATGAATCTTCAGCTTCATCATCTTCATCTTCTTTCGGTTTTGGATTAATTTATAATTTTACCATCAATGGATTGTCATGTACCTCTCCACCTTCAGGGACTTCTTCTGCGGTAAAAGAAATAGTTTTTTTCTGCCATTCCTATAGTGGCGAGATTTTCGCAATGTTCATAATTTCTCTTCCATCACTGTCTCTTGCGAACACTCTACTCAAAACATTGTCATGAAAATCTTCAATTGTCTTGTATGAATGTACGATAGAGTGACATAATAGATTTTTTGCTTTTGCACCAACTTCTATGAAGAATGTTTCCTTATTTTTCACCGTGTTTACTCTGTGATGCTCTAGTGGTGGTGGCAGCAATGGTTGAGATTGTGGATTCCCTACCAGAAAGTGGTTTAGCTTTCCTTGATCTATCATTCTCATAATAATTCTCTTTACATTTCTACAATCATTTGTAGTATGTCCATGGAAATGATGATAAGAACAGAACTCATGACTTCTGTTGCTTGGAGGTGGTTCAGTTCCCATGTTCCATGGTGTCGATATATTCTCCATCAAAATTATAGCTTCCCATATTTTCTCCACACTTGCATTCAGAGGTGGCATCTTGATTTCTTCCCATACTACCTTGTGACCTCCTTGTCCTCTATTATAATTTTGTCTTTGACCTCCATAAGTTTCTTGCGGCTGATCAAGTATTTGAATCTTATTATTTCCACCACGATTGTAGAAATTTCTTTCTCTTTCATACTCCTCTTGATCTAGGCTTCCCATAGCCACCAGTTTTTGTTGATTGTTGCCCGTAATCCTTTCTTGTTGTACTTGCGAAGTGCTCGCCACTGTGTTTATTAGTTTAGGTAATAATCTTGCATTCACTACTTGTGAATTGGTGTTCGCAACTGGGTATGATTCCATTTCATTTTGCCTTTCCTCTAGAGCAATATACTCTTCCTGAAGTTCTCGCAGTTCAGTCATTGTGATTGTATTCTTGATTCTGAAAATTTGGACATATAATAGATTGGTTGCGAACATAGCATTGATAAACGATAAGATAAGATATATCTCATCCACACGGCCAGCCATCTCACTACACATAGTCCTCCACCTTTTGGTCAGATGTTTCAGACTTTCGCCAATCCTTTGTTTTAATCCAAACACATCTTCAATACCAAGTCGCGAAGAATTGTTACTTATATATGCCCCCAAGAATGTGGTCTGCAAATGATTGAAAGATGTTATTGTATTCTTTGGTAAACCTTCGAACCATTTCAACGCCTTTCCTGTTAGACTGGATGCAAAATACTTGCACAATACGACATCATGATTTTCCCACTGTAACATGCATCTCACATAGGCTTTGATGTGTTTAATTGCACAAGTTGTTCCATCAAAAATGTTGGTTTATAAGGGCAAATTGCATTTCGGAGGTATTCCTCCTAGTTGTACTTCTCTTGTAAATGGAGTTTTCGCAGCTTCTTCTATAGCTTCATCTAATTGTCTTCTGCCTACTTCTCCTCTATTGTTCAGCATTCCTCTCATTTCTTCCAATTCTTTTAAGATTTGTTTATTTACGCTTGAATTTTGATCCATTGGTCTCTTTCATTTCGCCTCCTTTCTTCTGCGTTCATGTCTTTCTTCTCTTGCGAAATTATGCATTTCTTCTTCATCATCCTCATCTCGTCTTCTCCTGCGATTCTCTTCCTCATCTCTATCTTGAATTCGCATATGATGATGTCTTTCATTTTCCCCTCCATGATTTTGTTCATTTCTTATCAATTCCATTCGCTGTCTTTCAGCCATCCTCTGTACTATATCATACTCTTCATTGAGATTACCGTTATTCCGGTTTTGTGTACGCCTTCTTTCTCGATTGTAGTGATTTTTCTGGCGAATTATCTCCTGAAGCTCTTCTTCTTCCATTTCCGCTCTCAATCTTTCACGTTCGCAAATTAAATGTGCTTGTTCAGCATAGTGTCTTTCAATTTCTTCTTCAATCGTTTGTTGATTTCTTTGAGCTTCTCTCTCATGTAAAATTCTCCTTCCTTCCTCTCGATTCCCTTCGCCATCTTGATTATTTCGTCCCTGACGTTGTTCATTCTCTTGATTTCTATCATTTTGCCTATCATCAAAAGTTTCATTTTGTGGAACGTAACGATCATCAGTCATTTCTCCATCTTCGCGATATTCTTCATTAGGATTTGGTATTTCTTCTCGAATGTTATTTCCAGCATTAACTGTGTGTGAGTTTCGCCTCATCTCTCTTCTAGTCAATCTTGAATATGATCTTGTAGTACTTCTCGATCTTCTACCCTGTAGTCTCATATTTTCCATCCTCAATTCGTGATTTTGCCTTGTTAGATTTGCACATTCTTCTACTCCGGCTCTTTTTTCTTCATGTATTCTTCGTCTTAGCGTTTCTAACGCTCCAATTTCCTCATCTCCATGAATTATTCCTTCATATTCTTCTAGATTTCTCTCTACCTGTCTATGGTTCCTTGTTTGTTGCTCTTCTTCTACTTCTTCTGTTGAATTTGATCGCCAAGTGTGTACGCTCACTCTATCATAATCCATGTCCTATTTTGTACTGGTGTTTGTTGAACTGGTTGTTGAATTTGATTTTCTCCATCATTTCTCCTTCTAGTAGATTCTCCCATTTCACTTCTCTCCTTTCCAGCAAGTCTTTTACTTCTTCTTCTAGCAGCTGTAGGTTGTTCGGATATATTCCTCCTTCTAGCCATTTCTTCAATACTAATGAATTGTAAGAGACTCCGTAAAGTTCTTCACCAATTATTCTAATTTCCCACAAATCATAATATTAATCTTCAACCTTTTCTAGGGTGATCTTCAATCTTCGTCCATGCTTCTAGCGCCATTATGTAGTTGCATGAAATCCTACACTACACCCCTCACAAGATTTCATTAACATTCAACTCATTTTTAGATTAACAATCTTAATTTTATTGATGAATCTTTAAACAATCTTACAAGAAAAGATAAAGGAAACAAGAATAATCTCTGCTCTAAATTTTCTCTCTCCTATTTACTTGCTTCTCACTCAAAAAAGATCTCTCTCTTTTCCTTTACAACTGAATGGCTATTTATAGGAAATTACATAGTGGATGACAGCTAATTTGTCCTTTATTTTCGGATATGGTTTGCGACATTCTCGCAACCCTACAAATACTAATCTCTCAAACTTCCTTATTTTCGCAGAATCGTCACACTTTTCTCATGATTTAGCTAACGTCGTTTATTATGTCATTTCTGAAGTTGTTCTGCGACACTGTTGTGTTGATCCTACATCCTTTTTGAAGCATGAATCCTCTAATTAATTGGTGATATAGGTAGTGACTCATATAAGCACTGCAAACAAAGGCATCATCATTCATCGCTCATCAGGCAGTTCATACAAATATAGAAGGAGAAACCAAGTGACTCCTATAGAATCTAATTGATAAAATCATAAACCATATAGATGGTATTAAGAAATTACGGTAAAAAAGAATTAAAGAAACTCAATTTTGAATCGAAGGAATTTATCTTTGTTTTCGGCATAACAAGACTCTATTGCAGAACAAATCCTTACATATAGGGTAGTGTTGGTTTGTGTTCGTGTGTCAATAGATAGACTAAGTATTATGGAGGGAGTTAGTTGCGGATTTTATAAAATTATGTTGGCAAATAATGTAATATTGAGGGGGCCTAGGGTCAATTTATAGGAAAAACACACTGATAATTATTTATTATCACAAATTCTATGGGGGAAGGCGACCCCAGGTGCACCCCTGTGGATCTGTCACTGATACTACGCACTTGATTCCCTTAGCTGATCTCACCCACAACTAAGAGTTGCTACGACCCAAAGTCGAAGACTTTAATAAACAAATCTGTATCACACAGAAAAGTCTACAGGAATAGATAAATCTGTCTCCCATAGAAATACCTGCGAGTTTTGTTCCGTATTTTGATAAATCAAGGTGAACAGGAACCAATCGATAACCCAGACTTATATTCCCGAAGAATAGCCTAGAATTATCAATCATCTCACAATAATCTAAATCGTATGATGGCGAAACTAGATAATGTGGAATCACAAACGATGAGACGAAGATGTTTGTGACTACTTTTCTATCTTGCCTATCGGAGAAATTAATCTCAAGCTAATCTTACGATTGTACTCAAACACGATAGAAACATCAAGATCAGATCAAGCAACTACAGAGAAAATAGTTGGGTCTGGCTTCACAATCCCAATGAAGTCTTCAAGCCATTAACCTACAGGGTATCGATAGAAACCTAAGGTTAAAGGAGAACCGACTCTAGCTTATACAACTAGTATCATACAGGAGGTGTGGGGATTAGGTTTCCTAGTTTCTAGAGTTATTCTTTATACAGTCTTTAAATCAGGGTTTGCAATCAATGCTACCTTGGTAACAAAGCATTCAATATTCATCGTTAGATGAAAACCTGATTAGATTCAAGCTAATATCTTTCAACCGTTAGATCGAATCTTAGCTTGTTATACACACATAAAATGTAACTTCATTTAGGTTTGAGTAACCGTACCTAAACGTGTACAAGTCTTTGGTTCAACAGTAGTTAACCATAGGTTAACCATATGAGCACTTTCATATCAACCTTATTCTTCTTTACCACAACTAGTTCAAATGACTCAAATGAACTAGTTAGAGAGTTGTTCAATTGCTTAAATCTCATAGAAGTATACAAGACACAATCGAAACAAAAATAGTTTGATTCACTCGAATGGATTCATGAACATTACAGCCACTGTTTGCAAAGATTGCATTCCTTAAAATATAAATGTCTTAGTTCACGAATTAACCTGTTTTTAGAAAATAACCTACTTAAGTACGCATACTGGTACGCGGACTTAAGTACCCGGAATAAGTTTGTTTTCAATTCACAAACTCCAGCAGAAATTCACGGGATGTGAACTTCCGACAGTACGCGTACTGGTACACGGAATTTAGTTCCGGTTATCCTGAGCAGCAAAGTATGCATACTTTGGTTCAAGGATATTGGACTTACACACATATGAGTTGTCTCACAATGTTTATATCCAACCATGGTTATGTATTCTAAACTCCCATTTCAATCATTGAAACATTCTTAGAGAACGTTATATAGTTGTTGTTCACAAACTATTTTTCGTCACAGTGATTTTTAAGTGATTGAAACTAATATGACTTTCGTCACTAGTAAAGATGAATTTGACCAAAACGAAAGCTTACCAACACAGATTTCGAGAAATAGATAGGCGAGATAAACTCAGCTCGAAATAGTACATGTGTATAATCATAGTCTATATAGCAATACGACTTTTGTCTCAAGATAGGAGTTAAAGTAGACTTTTGAGTGATATATAAGTTCAAGTCTCCACATACCTTTTTGTCGATAAAGTTCCACCAGTTCCTTGAGTAGTTCTTCGTCTTTGCATGATGAACACCGTGGAGTCTAGAGCTCAACTACACTTTTTATCCTAGTCCGAGACTTAGATATTAATAGACTAGAAATCAAGACTTATAGTTTTGACAACAAAACTTGACAAACAAGCTTGAGATAGCAACGTTTACGAGTTCGACCGAGCAGTGCTCTAACAGTTAGGGTTAAGACTGGATGAGAAAAATGCTCGGCAAATATGCCCAGAGAATCAAAGATATCGGGGATGACTATGAAGATGATGATAAGTTTGGATAAGGTTTAGGAACTTAGGATCCTGGTACAATAATTTTAACAAAGCATTAAGTCCTCAATTGGGGCCTATCTCACGTTTTGACGACCTGGTGGCTTTATAACTCGAATTATATTTATCCAAGCCAAGCCGACAATGGGTTTAATTTAAGAGGCCAAGAGGGTGGTGAAAAATACAAAGTTACTCATCTCACTTTATGAAATCCATCTCTCAGTTGGTTGATGGGTTTTTAGGGACATGACTTTTTTTATTGGTGTTAATCGATATTGGCGATCGGTTGTTTCTTCGAAAATGCTAAGTTGTCTATACCGCCTCTCACACACATGAAGAACCCAAATCCATAAACACCATATGTTTCTTAACTAACTAATAGAGGGGATCATGGTTTGCTCGAGTCATATGATTTGAGTATGTTGACTTTGAATCCACCATACTTGCAAAAATAGAAAGGCAGCTAAACTGCTGCCAACTTGTTCAATGTATGTCCCACAAAAGTATTATCAAATCTTAAATCATCACGCGCAAAACTACGAAATTTCAAAAATTACTACTCAAGGTAGAAGAATTCTAGCCCTAGAGATACAATTTTTTTCACTAAGCAAAACAAATTTTTCAGATGTTCTAATTAAAATAGATTCCTTGTTCTGAAAGCGAGAGCATTCGAACATTCTTCTACCGGTAAATACTTCTTTTAAATACCAATTGCTCATAGTTTTACTCCCTACCATAAATGGCAAAGAAGTAAACCATGAGTGATGCCCGAGGAATGATCTGCAATGAAACTGTGTCAAATATCTTGGATTTCCAGATGATTTAGAGAGTTTTTAGAATTCGTACATACTAAAATAATGTACAAAGGATCGATGGACGTTCTGAATTTGACTGAAAATGTGCAAAGATGTTAGGGCGTGGTAAGAGAATGTAATTGTTAGTCTTTAATAACGTTTCATGAAATAATTATTCATCACTCATACGTACTAGCATATCCAGATTGTAGAAACAACCCAACAATTGTAATATCTCATTCAGAGAGAACAGTTGATCCATGATAAAAATAAATTGACAAAGCGGGATATATTTCTAAAAGAATTGGAATTGTGAGAATCTTCAAATCAATAATAGAAGAAATGTCGATACTAACCTTCTTCTCAGATATTCCGTCAAACCGTAACGAATAAATTAAATGTCGATGTATACCTATGCAGAAACAAACATTTAACAAATTAAAATTGTAGAACCATATAACTTAATGCTAAAATGATTCAAAAAATACAAAAAACATTTAAAGAAGATTTTCTAAAATTCGTATATTCTTCTCCGTAGCATATATCGCTTTCCAATAGGCATTATTTCCCCATTGAGGATAATTAATCATGAGAAGGGGTGATACTGGAAATGATGTTTATAATCATTACATTATATACATTTTCCTCTAGGTACATAAACACATGTATAGACACGTGTAAATGAGATGTTGTAAGTTACATGCAAATAAAACTATATAAAGCGTTATATATAATCTTTGTATTCACGAGAAATGAGGAAGATAAAAAGAGAGAGATGAGTACTTATTCTCTCTTGCTACCACTATAGCCTACTGATAACTTCTATACTTCTCAATTCTTTCACATAAACAGATGCTTCCTTAATTTCTTGTATGGTATAGATAAAAATCATACACTACACTTTTAAAGTAGACGCTTATTAGAAATACAAGAAGCTAGTCTACTTGTGTCGTGAAAGCAGCCTAACTAGTATCAATTTGTAAAACGTTATCAACAAAAATCACATATTTAATTTAACTATTGTTAAGTTGTTTTATGCATACAATTTTATTGTGCCTAACTTCGTCTCTATTTGACTAGGACTTGTCAATAAAGGAGAAGTTAGATGATTGCCGCATTTTTTATATGCTTATGTCAGTGTAAACATTTATTGCAGTATTAAAAGAGATATCCAAATAGGTATTTCAAATAACTCAAATTTATGATATTATTCGATTTCCGAATTTAGTTAAATATTTGAGTTTGTGCAGCGTTTGCTATTTTTTTTTTAATTAAGAATAATAAATTAAGATTTTTTGCATCTCTTTTGGATGACGTTGAAAATAAAATTTTCTTTGTTGTTTTACCATGGATTTTGTGGTATATAGTTTCTCTTTGATTCATAGAAGATGTATGCATCATATAGCCGCGATGAGCAACAAATGGAGCTGCAAACTTTTGTGCCCTTATATGCTCTGCTAGTTTCTTATGGCATGCATAATAAGCGACTATTTTATACATCGACGAGCTTTAAAAAACTAGAGTGTAATTTGCACTTTGTATATGCTTTGACAATAATAACGGGAGCTGCATATTTTAAATGCACATCGTAGATATACAAACGTCGAGCGATAATGAGGGTCACATTCCTTTAAATGATGTTCAGAGCTAGTATCATGTCTTATCGTCACCTGAGATATTTTCTAAAGTCATGAATTTAATGAATTAAATTTGCACCAGTACCCATGCAAATAAGTTTGTTGTTGAAAAACTAATAGACAAGACAAATAAGGAAGATGCAATTGTGGTTCACATATTTAAATAAACGAACCACATTAGCTTTCAGGTTTAGGAACCTGATAAACACCGTACCACTAGAAGTGTAGAAATATGAAACGGTAGCGTAACGATTAGTTGAATAATAATCTTTGAGCATGGTAGAGCTCTATTATCGTTGTTGACATAAATGCACAGTCGTTTGTGGGTAAAGTGTGAAATGGTGGAGTAGGGAGATGCTACAGATAGAAAATCGTCTAAACCATTAAACAAATGCAATGTACACGACTGTATAAGTCCTTTGAGTTCGAGCGACCAATATGTACGACTCTGGCCTAAAAATAAGAAATGGTCATTCCAGATTCCATTCGGTCACAATTGAAGGAAAATGGTTCGATCTGTAGAGGGAAGCTAAGAAGGTGTTGAGATCAATAGAAATTGGATTGAGGATGTGTTGAACTTATTTGAAGATGATTTATCTAAGTTAGAACCGAGAGAAAGCTTTCATATGGTGGGATATGGTTGTCATATCATGTCAATAGGTTGAAGAACATATATATAACAAAGGTATTTAACATATAGATCTATTGTAAGTGGTGACAACTGCAGAGAAGTGGAAGAGTGGAGAAGTGGAAATCGTGGTGAAACCCGTACCGCTTCGTTAAGGAGACCTGGTGGTTCTAGACCACTACTCCATTTACTCCTTCAATTGCCAGCACGACTTACTCACTTTCTCATCGTGGGTGTATTACTGCATCACACGTGTTGTAGGCCGCCAGACCAAAATCCCAGTAAATATCCCCCAATGTGACATAATTGATGTCTCGAGCATGATTAAATATATTTTATAGACGTGTATTTATTTTGTCAATTGTTGACCTGGATGCTAGTCTTCACATTGTTGATGAGGCTAGCATGATTCTGAATGATGAGTTTGGCATGCTTCGTAGATACTCTTTATGTTGGTGAATGAAGTATAAAGTGTCCGCTGAGACAACAATGATGCTTTGTACACCATAAAAGTATGAGTGTGATTGGCATTGATGGTTATTGCTTATCATAGTGTCAACTGATGAAACAATGATAGTTAGATAATTTAGATCGATAGGCATATGTTTGATGAGATTGTTGGACCGAGCAAAACCAATACAATGATATGTCAAGCATTTGATAGGAATTTATATAAATATCAAAAATGTTAATGTCAGCAATAATTGTAGAGTATTTATCCTCGATTTATGATGTCATGAATGGTTCGACTAACGAAGCAGAAAGATTATGTTAGAGCACTGCTCGGTCGAACTCGCAAGCGGTGCTATCTCAAGATTGTTTGTCAATGTTAGTGATCACAACTATAAGTCTTGATTTCTAGTCTACTTATAGTGATGTCTTAGACTAGGATAGATTGTGTAGTTGAGCATTAGACTTCACGGCGTTCGTCAATTGAAGACGAAGAACTACTAAGGAGAGCTTGTGGAACTTGATCAACAAAGGGTATGTGGAGACTAAAACTCATCTATCACTTGGAAAGTCAATTTCTACTCTATCCCCTATATTGATACAAAATTCGTATTACTATATAGTATTCGATTATACAAATTTGAGATATCGAGCTGAGATTAACTCGCATACATATTTCTCGAAATATGTGTAGGTAAGCTTTCGCTTCAACCAAGTTCATCTTATATTCTTTACGAAAGTCAAAAGATGACCATGTGAAAATCGCCAAGTAACATATTACATGGTTTGTGTGATACAATCATTTGGTGTAGACTTGGAATGTTTCGTTACGATTATTTCAATAGCTTGAAAATTGCTTTGATGCTAATAGTGTGTGAAAACGGCTATTGTCATCCTCTAGAAAGTTTCAATGATTGAAATAGAGTTTAGAAATATTGGATTATGAACATACTTTGCATTCTTGCATGTATGTGATCCATGACCGGAACTATAGAATGCATACCCGTATGCGTACTTGTAGTTGTGAAATTTCGTGTACCAAGTACACATACCGGTGGTGGCTCTCTAAAAGAGTCACAGAAATGATACCTGCAAGTGCACAGGGTCTGTTGTAGCTTGTGCAAATACGGGTCGAATCCACAGGGACTAGGGTGTGAGTTGAAGTTTCCTAAACTGTTTTATAAGCTTAACAGAGAACAAAGGCAGTGATAAAGAAACAAAGGCAGTGAGCCAAAGGCAGTGAAGATGATTACAGCTACAGATGGTAGACTAGGAGGATACTAAGGCATTTGATTCCACATCTTGATCCTAAACTAAGGAAGTTCTTATGCAAGCTATGTCTTGTTCTTTCAGGGAAGACTACAATGAGTGATTTACTAACTAACCTTGCTAACTTACCCCTAGCATCAACTGTCTTCTTACAGCACAACTGATTACAAGTGAGTTAACCCAAGTAGCAATTCATCAATCCTAAGGAAGTTAAATCATTCCAAGACAATACATTACAGTCCTTCAAATGGACTGATTTCTTAACCACAATCACAACTTCACCCCTAGCATCAGCTGTCTTCTTACAGCACAGCTGATCACAGGTGAATTAGCTCAAATGGTTAATTATCAGTCCTACTTCAGTTTAAACATCACAAGAACAATAACATGTATACTAACTATCCTAGCATGCAATCAAGAGTTTCATCTAAGCCCTAGCAAGTAAATTAGAACATACTAGACATGGTGAACAAATACAATTGAAATTTACAAAATAATTTAAACTAAGAACTAACCCTTGAGGCACTGGCTATTCCAGTCCTCTTGGGTGAAGCACTGGATAGCCCAGGCATACCCCAATTACATCACCGACACATCTATTTATAGTTACAATCAATTCCCCCAAAACAGGACCAAAACAGTCCCCATTAGGGTTTGGTGAAAATCAAAATTAAATCACAATAATCCTACCTAATGTTGATAACAACCCTAATAGACTATCCCATACCTCAATTTAACATTCAATTGATTTCCCCCAAAAATTTCCCAAATCAGAAAAATTAGGGTTTTAGAAATTAAAATTAGAAATTTACCTAATCTCTGACTCCAATCAAACTTCGACCCATGCTTAGAATTAGTCTTCTCTTGCTTCCCATACCTTCAATTTGCCTCTAGATCGACCTAATTTACCTATTTCACACTTTAGGGTTTCCGTTGAAAATGTGTGGAATAAGTAAAGTAGACGGACTAGGGAGAGGGGAACAATGATGGGTTATCATTGTTTGACGCTGTGGTAATTATGGTGGTGATGGCGGAGCAGTTGGGATAGCAGGTGGAGGAGATGGTGGCGGACATGGAGGTTGCAGAGGAGGTGAGGGGAGAAAGAGAAGATGGAGTCGATGGAAAAGAGTGAGGGGGGTGTTTGGTTGGGTAGGAATAGGGTTAGGTACTAGGGTGTTGAGCGGATGTATCAGAATTCGATGTCCAGTGAGTTAAAGCGTTGGATCGACACATCTGGATCGAATCTATCGGCTGAGATGGCAATGCTTGCAGCGACCGTAGGATTGTGAGACACAACAAAACTGATGGCTCCAGATGGAGTTAGGTGCTGTAGTGTTAGACAGGAGCTTCATAGTTTGATGCACTGTGATGAAGCGACCGTTGGATGATGGAATGGATCCAATCTGACGGTTAAGAGGGGAAACGGGTTTGGGTATTGATTTTAGGCTTAGAAAATGGGTTTGTGTTTAGGAAATGTGTTTGGGCTTAAACAATCTTGAGCCCACTTCTTCTTTAAGAACAATTTCTTCCTTTGTGAGCCCATTTTCATCCTTCTGGTCTTGTGCACAACATTCTTCGCGGTTTCCTTGTGTAATTCCTCCCGGCTTTTCACCACTTTTCTGCTCTTTTCCGCTCCGCTATTCATCCAAACTTTATTTATTACCTAAAAATGCAAAATTAGATAATAAAAATATTTATTCTTGAAAACAAAGAAAATACAGAATATGGAATAAAATGTAGAATTAATGCACAAAAGATGAGTTAAATTCCAAGAAAAATATATAGAAATATGCACTTTTTAGGACTCATCAAATACCCCCAAACCTGAATTTTACTTGTCCTCAAGTAAAACAAAACTAAGGAAATCCTACCTATACCACTGTCGCTGGTCTCTCGAATGCATTTAGCATATGCACTAAGCCTTTTAAACCACTAAGTGTCCCTAGTAGACGAGTGAAATCTCGTGAAGGTTTGCTTAGAACGTACCTACAAAGTTCTAGGACAAAATATAAGCTCAGATTCCATGAAATGTGACATGTGCAAGACAGTAGAAGCTCACAGCAAAATGGAGATGTCAACCTAGCTATCAAAGGCACAATCCTAGCACTGATAACAACTAAAGACACGTGATAAGAGTGTAAAGTGTATCTACACATGTTTCTAGAATGACCTGAAGTTATGACTACTAATCACCAAGAGATAGTTTTTAGGCTAAGAACCGAATTCTAAGCCAAGATAGATGTCCGGCTTTACAAGAATTGTGAATGTTCACCCAATGAGTTGGTGATATTTCAGTTTACCCGCGTTATACATCGATGGTTGCACCCTCCTTGCTTATTACAAGACTATTTACAACAAAAAGATGACTCTTTACATGACTCTTATTTACATTGATTACTCTCTTTTACTTTTGGAACAAGAGAGAACTATTGTCTTTAACATGACAAAACATGGAATAAATACTTGATTTTTTTTTTTTTTTTGATATATTTTTTTTTGATTTTTTTTTGTAAGAAATAACTTTGATCTTTACAACATAGTGACACTTTTGATACATGAACAAAAAGAAAAACATAATTACACGACTCTTAGCAAGAGGTGGCCCTTATCGAATGCATCCGGTCAAATTCTATGGTTGCTTTTCTTAACGTATCCTCCAACTTCTATCCCATCCAACCAAAGAACAAGCTAGTCAAGTCTCATTCAGTATTCTAAAGTGATTGGCAATCAAACTTCCTATCAAACACCTTGAAGATCGAGGCTATACATGTATTGGTAGATTGTGCGTGTGCAAGTTTCTTATCACTATGTAAATTGTGCTAGAATCAGGGTGCCTAAATATCTAGACTAAGAATCCTAATAAAAATACATATTTGCACAAGAGTCAACATTTCAAGGTAAATGAGCTCCATTTTAATGTTTTTTTAATTTTTTAATTAATTTTTTTTTTCAATTTTTTCAAAAAGAATTCAAAAAGGAGTTCTTGTTTTCAATTATGGCATGTGATCGTGGTATCTACTATATACCCCCAAACCTAAACTAAACATTGTCCTCAATGTTTCAAAAGATGTAAAGAATTATAATACAACATATGGAGAGGATTATGCTGAGTAGAGAAAAAGGAAAGAGAATACCCGATTTCGGCGAAAGCAATATTAGAACTCCGTTATTCAAGGCAAGAATCCAACATATGTCAGCCGAGATCATATTGGATTAGCAAAATATATACAAAAGGAACAAAAGGGTTTTAAGAAATTTTATCTACTGGATTATGTACAAGAAAATTTGGTTTTTAATGGGATTGGACTTTTCGGGGAAAATTTGGTTTTGTCGGGAGACATTTGGTTTTGGCGGGAGACATTTGGAAACTTTTGGTTTTTTAAAGGGAGCAAAGAGCTTTGTGTTTCTTGGGAATTTTGGAAAAGAAATTTGGTTTTTTATGGGATGAGGAAAAATTTTGGTTTTTAAAGGGAGCAAAGCCTTTTGGTTTTTAATGGGTTAAAGAAAAAACTTTTGGTTTAAATGGGATGAAGAAACCTTGGTTTCTATTCGGGAAAAAGCCCAGATAATGGGTAGATCTTTTAGTGCTTTTGGAGAGGCCCAGCTGTGGCTGGCAGAGACGAGGGTGTGGTGGCGATGGAGTTGGTGGATCTGTTGCAGAGGGATGGGGGAGAAGACGGAGAAGAAGGTGGTCGATGGAAAATTGGGTAAGGTCTGTTTGGCTGACGGGTATAGGTGTTAGGTGCTCGGGTGTTGGGAGGTTGTAGCAAATTGGATGAACAGCGAGGATGAACCGTGGGATGTGGAGATGATGGATCGATCTAACGACGAGATGGAAAGAAGCGAGGAGCGACCGTTGGATGCGGAAGTACAACGAAACTGACGTCTCAAGATGGAGTTAGGTGCTATAGTGTTTTTCAGGATCTTCAGATTTTGATGCACTATGATGAAGCGACCGTACGATGCTGAGATGATCCAATCCGACGGCTGAATATGAAGGCGGGTATGGATATTGTAAATGGGTTTGGGTGAGGGTTTTGGGCCTTGGGTATGCCAAGCCCATATCTTCTTTAAGAACAATTCTTCCTCTTCAAGCCCAGTTCTAGCCTTTTGGTCTTGCGCACAACATTCTTCGCGGCTTCCTTGTGTGATTCCTCTTGGCTTCCACCACTTTTCTGCTCTTTTTGCTCCGCTATTCATCCAAACTTTATTTATTACCTAAAAATGCAAAATTAGTTAATAAAAATATTTATTCTTGAAAACAAAGAAAATACAGAATATGGAATAAAATGTAGAATTAATGCACAAAAGATGAGTTAAATGCCAACAAAAAGATATAGAAATATGCACTTTTTAGGACTCATCAAATACCCCCAAACCTGAATTTTACTTGTCCTCAAGTAAAACAAAACTAAGGAAATCCTACCTATACCACTGTCGCTGGTCTCTCGAATGCATTTAGCATATGCACTAAGCCTTTTAAACCACTAAGTGTCCCTAGTGGACGAGTGAAGTCTCGTGAAGGTTTGCTTAGAACGTACCTACAAAGTTCTAGGGCAAAATATAAGCTCAGATTCCATCAAATGTGACATGTGCAAGTCAGTTTAAGCTCACAGCAAAATGGAGATGTCAATTTAGCTATCAAAGGCACAATCCTAGCACTGATAACAAATAAAGACATGTGATAAGAGTGTAAAGTGTATCTACACATGTTTCTAGAATGACCTGAAGTTATGACTACTAACCACCAAGAGATAGTTTTTAGGCTAAGAACCGAATTCTAAGCCAAGCTAGCTGTCCGGCTTTACGAGAATTGTGAATGTTCACCCAATGAGTTGGTGATATTTCAGTTTACCCGCGTTATACATCGATGGCTGCACCCTCCTTGCTTATTACAAGACTATTTACAACAAAAAGATAACTCTTTACATGACTCTTATTTACATTGATTACTCACTTTTATTTTTGGAACAAGAGAGAACTATTGTCTTTAACATGACAAAACATGGAATAAATAAATACTTGATTTTTTTTTTTTTTTTGTAAGAAATAACTTTGATCTTTACAACATAGTGACACTTTTGATACATGAACAAAAAGAAAAACATAATTACATGACTCTTAGCAAGAGGTGGCCCTTATCGAATGCATCCGGTCAAATTCTATGGTTGCTTTTCTTAACGTATCCTCCAACTTCTATCCCAGCCAACCAAAGAACAAGCTAGTCAAGTCTCATTCAGTATTCTAAAGTGATTGTCAATCTAACTTCCTATCAAACACGTTGAAGATCGAGGCTATACATGTATTGGTAGATCGTGCGCGTGCAAGTTTCTTATCACATGTGAATTGTGCTAGAATCAGGGTGCCTAAATATCTAGACTAAGACTCCTAAAATTTACATATTTGCACAAGAGTCGACATTTCAAGGTAAATAAGCTCCATTTTTATGGTTTTTTATGGTTTTTTTTCAATTTTTTAATTTTTTTCAAAAAGAAGGAGTTCTTGTTTTCAATTATAACATGTGATCGTGGTATCTACTCTATACCCCCAAACCTAAACTAAACATTGTCCTCAATGTTTCAAAATATGAACAAAATTATAATACAACATGTGAAGAGGATCATGTTGAGTAGAGAAAAAGGAAAGAGAATACCCGATTTCGGCGAAAGCAAGATTAGAACTCCGTTATTCAAGGCAAGAATCCAACATATGTCAGCCGAGATCATATTGGATTAGCAAAATATGTACAAAAGAAACAAAAGATTTAACTAAGAAACTATCTACTAGATTCTATACAAGAAAATTTGGTTTTTAATGAGATTGGACTTTTTGTGAAAAATTTGGTTTTGTCGGGAGACAACCCACATTTTTGGTTTAGAAACATTTGTTTTTTTTTTTTTTTTGTGGGATGAGGCCCAAAATTCAGTTAAACTTGGCCCAGAGTTTGATTTCAATAAGCCCAAAGAAAATTTAAACAAGCCCATAAACAGTTCAAATAAGCCCATTACAAAGTTAAACAAGCCCAAAAAAAATTGGGATAAGCCCACAGTTTGGGTTCAGGAGCCCAGAACTTCAGTTTCAATTTGGTGTTGGGCTAACAGAATAGCCAAGAGCTTAGGCCCATCGGGGCTTGAAAATGTTTTTCAATTTTTTGTTTGGGTCAAGCCCAGAGTAGAAACAGGCCCAGAAGTGAGTTTTAGAAATGGGTTATCAAAATTTTCAGAAACAGAATTTGTAACAAGCCCAGAATAATTACACTTTCAGAATTTCTACTTTTAGTTTAGGCTTACACTTTGAAAAGGGGAACCCAGTTGGGCTCTTAGTTGCACATCCCAGTTGGGCTTGGTTCTCTCCAGCAGCAGCATATAAGGAGAAAGTAGCAGCAGCATAAGAAAGTAGCAGCAGATGCTCAGCACCAGCAGCAAGAGCACCAGAGGCTCAGCTTAGCAGGCAGCAGCAGCAGCAAGTAGCCGAAGTTGTCAGCAGCAGTAGCAGGGAGAAGAAGCAGGTAACAGCCAGCTGCCGCAGCAAGAAAACAAACAGCATCAGCACCAGAGGCTGGCTGTAGCAACACCTGACACTCATTGTGTGTGATCAGTACACAGAGAAGGCAGGAAAAAATGGAAAACTGCATAAAGCAGTGCAGTTTGCAGCTGTAGATGCATTATCATGAGGCTACAGATGCTAGGCTACATGGCATCATGCTTATAGGGCATGGCAAAGCTACAGGCAATGAACAAAGCCACAGACACTTTGCAAAGTTGCAGGTATGTTACAAGGCATGCAAGAATGCAAAGAAGAAAAGCTACATATGCAAGATGCATATGCAGTATGGATGCAATGCTTACACTAAGATGCAGATGATTACACTAATATGAAGATGCAGATGCTTACAGTGATAGACTAAGTTACAGCTAAAACAATTACACTAAGCTACAAAAAGGTATACTAAACTACACTAAATTACAACTAAGTTACAGAAGATTATAATAAGTTACACTAATTTATAACAGCCAAAGAACAGCAAAGAACAACTTCAACACAACAGCTCCAAGTCCCCGGCAACAGCGCCAAAAACTTGGTGGTTCTCTAAAAGAGTCACAGAAATGATACCTGCAAGTGCACAGGTTCTGTTGTAGCTTGTGCAAATACGGTTCGAATCCACAGGGACTAGGGTGTGAGTTGAAGTTTCCTAAACTGTTTTCTAAGCTTAACAGAGAACAAAGGCAGTGATAAAGAAACAAAGGCAGTGAGCCAAAGGCAGTGAAGATGATTACAGCTACAGATGGTAGACTAGGAGGATACTAAGGCATTTGATTCCACATCTTGATCCTAAACTAAGGAAGTTCTTATGCAAGCTATGTCTTGTTCTTTCAGGGAAGACTACAATGAGTGACTTACTAACTAACCTTGCTAACTTACCCCTAGCATCAACTTCTTACAGCACAACTGATCACAGGCTTGTTCGCTCAACCAGTTAACTATCAATTCTAAGGCAATCTCTATAGTGGATTGAATTCTTAACTATTGACTAGCTACACTCCTAACATCAACTATCTTCTTACAGCACAACTGATCACAAGTGAGTTAACCCAAGTAGCAATTCATCAATCCTAAGGCAGTTAAATCATTCCAAGACAATACATTACAGTCCTTCAAATGGACTGATTTCTTAACCACAGTCACAACTTCACCCCTAGCATCAGCTGTCTTCTTACAACACAGCTGATCACAGGTGAATTAGCTCAAATGGCTAATTATCAGTCCTACTTCAGTTTAAACATCACAAGAACAATAACATGTATACTAACTATCCTAGCATGCAATCAAGAGTTTCATCTAAGCCCTAGCAAGTAAATTAGAACATACTAGACATGGTGAACAAATACAATTGAAATTTACAAAATAATTTAAACTAAGAACTAACCCTTGAGGCACTGGCTATTTCAGTCCTCTTGGGTGAAGCACTGGCTAGCCCAGGCATACCCCAATTACATCACCAACACATCTATTTATAGTTACAATCAGTTCCCCCAAAACAGGACCAAAACAGTCCCCATTAGGGTTTGGTGAAAATCAAAATTAAATCACAATAATCCTACCTAATGTTGATAACAACCCTAATAGACTATCCCATACCTCAATTTAACATTCAATTGATTTCCCCCAAAAATTTCCCAAATCAGAAAAATTAGGGTTTTAGAAATTAAAATTAGAAATTTACCTAATCTCTGACTCCAATCAAACTTCGACCCATGCTTAGAATTAGTCTTCTCTTGCTTTCCATACCTTCAATTTGCCTCTAGATCGACCTAACTTACCTATTTCACACTTTAGGGTTTCGGTTGAATGTGTGGAATAAGTAAAGTAGACGGACTAGGGAGAGGGGAACAATGATAGGTTATCATTGTTTGACGCTGTGGTAATTATGGTGGTGATGGCGGAGCAGTTGGGATAGCAGGTGGAGGAGATGGTGGCGGACATGGAGGTTGCAGAGGAGGTGAGGGGAGAAAGAGAAGATGAAGTCGATGGAATAGAGTGAGGGGGGTGTTTGGCTGGGTAGGAATAGGGTTAGGTACTAGGGTGTTGAGCGGATGTATCAGAATTCGATGTCCAGTGAGTTAAAGCGTTGGATCGACACATCTGGATCGAATTTATCGGCTGAGATGGAAATGCTTGCAGCGACCGTAGGATTGTGAGACACAACAAAACTGATGGCTCCAGATGGAGTTAGGTGCTGTAGTGTTAGACAGGAGCTTCAGAGTTTGATGCACTGTGATGAAGCGACCGTTGGATGATGGAATGGATCCAATCTGACGGTTAAGAGGGGAAACGGGTTTGGGTATTGATTTTAGGCTTAGAAAATGGGTTTGGGTTTAGGAAATGTGTTTGTGCTTAAACAATCTTGAGCCCACTTCTTCTTTAAGAACAATTTCTTCCTTTGTGAGCCCATTTTCATCATTCTGGTCTTGTGCACAACATTCTTCGCGGTTTCCTTGTGTAATTCCTCCCGGCTTTTCACCACTTTTCTGCTCTTTTCCGCTCCGCTATTCATCCAAACTTTATTTATTACCTAAAAATGCAAAATTAGATAATAAAAATATTTATTCTTGAAAACAAAGAAAATACAGAATATGGGATAAAATGTAGAATTAATGCACAAAAGATGAGTTAAATGCCAAGAAAAATATATAGAAATATGCACTTTTTAGGACTCATCAACCGGTATGCATACTTGCGTAAGGTATAGGTCCATGAATTTTTGCTGGGTTTTGGAAGTGTACTAAGGTATGCGTACCCGTTCGCATACTGGCGAACCCAAACTCAGACTGGCTACTTAGGTATGCGTACCTGTATGCATACTTGAGTGCTTAAAGTTCTAAAATCGGTTGGCTCATGAACTAATACATTTATATATTAAGGAATGCATTCTTTGCAAACCGTGGCTATAATGTTCACGAGTTGATTCGAGTGAATAAAACCGATTTTGCTTCTATTGTGTTCTTGTATACTTCTATGAGAATATAGAAATTGAATAACCCTTTAACTAGTTTCATTTGAGTCATTTGAACTAGTTATGGTTAAGATGAATAAGGGTGATATGAGAGTGTTCATATAACTAACCTTGGTTAACTACTATTGATCCAACATGGTGTACACGTTTAGGTACGGTTACATAAACTTAAATGAGGGTACATTTCATTTGTGTATAACAATCTAAGTTCGATCTAACGGTTGAAAGATATTATCTTGAATCTAATCAGGTTTTCATCTAACGGTGAATATTAGATGCTTTGTTACCAAGGTAACTTAGATTGCAAACCCTGATTTGAAAACTATATAAAGGAGAACTTTAGCAACTGGGAAACCTAATCCCCACACCTCCTGTATGATACTAGTTGTATAATATAGAGTCGATTCTCTTTTAACCTTAGGTTTTTCACGAAACCTCCGATAATCAAGATAAAAAGTTTTCACAAACATCTATGTCTCATCGTTTGTGATTCCAGTATCTTGTTTCGCTACCATACGATTAAGATTATTGTGAGGTGATTGATAATACTAGGTTGTTCTTCGGAAATATAAGTCTGGTTTATCAATTGGTTCATGTGCACCTTGATTTATCAAAAGACTGAATAAAACTCGTAGGTATTTCTGTGGGAGACAGATTTATCTATTCCAATAGACTTTTCTGTGTGAGACAGATTTGTTTATCAAGTCTTCGACTTTGGGTCGTAGCAACTCTTGGTTGTGGGTGAGATCATCTAAGGGAATAAAGTGCGTAGTATCCCGCTGGGATCAGAGACGTAAGGAGCGAAACTGTACCTTGAATCAGTGTGAGATTGATTAGGTTTCAACTACAGTCCAGTCCGAAGTTCATTGGTAGTAGGCTAGTGTCTGTAGCGGCGTAATACAGTTTGATGTTCAAAACTGAACTAGGTCCCGGGGTTTTTCTGCATTTGCGATTTCCTCGTTACCAAAACTTCTGGTGTCTGTGTTATTTCTTTTCCGCATTATATTTTGTTATATTATTGAAATATCACAGGTTGTGCGTTGAATCGATCAATTGGGAAATCCAAGCTTTGGTTGTTGATTGAAATTTATTGATCCTTGAACATTGGTCTTTGGTACCGTTCAACTTACTTATCTTATATTCAATCGGGCTCGCAAATTCCTACTTGCTGATTGCAGATTGAATTGAGAGATAGAGATATAAAACTCTTCAATATACTTTTCTCTAGATTGAGTATGACTGTCTAGTTGATTCTCTTGAAAGTATATTGGAGTTTGTCTATTCAGATTTCCAAACGAAATATTGGGTGTGGTTGTTAGACCCACACTTTTTCAATTGGTATCCAAGTAGGCAAACACGTTAAAGACCTTATAAGTCTGTATTTGTAGCGATCTGAATATGGACAAAAGTGCTATCTCCATAAACGTACCACCAGTCTTCGATGGCTCAAATTACTTATGGTGGAAAATTGCTATGCGTGCCTTTCTTCAAGCGCGTGATTTTCAATCATGGCAATCATGGGTTTATGTTGTTAATGTTTATAATCCTTCGGTTGTTGCAGAAGGCGATGCAACTATTCCAAAGGATATTGGTGCATATGAACCTGTCAAGATTCTAGCTGCAAAGCAAGATTCTGACGGGTTAAATGCTATCATCCATGCCATTATCCCATATCTTCACCACCATATGACTACCTGCACTCGGTCTAATGATGCGTGGGATATCTTAGAAATTGTATTTGAAGGGAATACCTGTGAAAAGGAAGCTAGGCTGCAAAACCTAAATTTTGATTGGGAAAACCTTCATATGGAAGATGAAGATTCGTTTGATGAGTTTAATCACAAAGTGTCTGAAATTGTTAATGCATCTTTTGCGTTGGGTAAGACTATTCCTGAAAAGGACATTGTGATGAAAATTCTCAGATCGCTGCCATCTAGATATGAATCTAAGAAGCATGCCATCGTTGAAGGTAATAACCTTGCAACTCTTTCCAGAAATATTCTGGTTGGGAAGTTAAAGATCTTTGATCATGAGCATATATCCAAATCCGGAAAGGATGTTGCTTCCAAAGCACAAAAGAACACTAAATTAATTGACAAAAGTAAAAGTGTTGGCATCTCTGAAGATGATCTTTCCGAGGCTGATTCATCAGATGAAGATCTTGACAAGTCAGTTTCCTTGATCACAAGACAGTTTAGGGATCTTCTTTTGAAGAGAAGTAAACGATTCTCCAGAGATAAACCTAAGTCATCAGTTAAACCTCATAATCGTGTTCCTCCTAAAAACAAGGATAGAGATGAAACTGATGACGAGGATATTCCTCAGTGCTCTAAGTGTAAAGGTTTTGGTCATTTTGCAAATGAGTGTCCAAATCGTAAAAAATACACTGGGAACAAAGGTGTAGCTGCAACTCTTCATGAAATGTCTGATAACTATGATTTTAATGAAGACGAAAAGTCAAGTGTTGCGCTTCTTTGTGAAGATATTGATTTTGATAATTGTAGCAATGCATACCTCAATATTGATATTCTTTCAGAAGAAATCTCAACCGGTCTGGAAGAAAAAATGAATCTATCTGTTTCTACTGGAAACTCTTTTTCTGATTTTTCAGGTTCCACTATGTGTCTAGATGCCGACACATCTCGGGCGTCTGAATCATCTTCCGCGCTGACATGCTCTTATTGTTCTTTCAAAGGTCGTGAACTTTCAAAGTGTTTCAAGTACAAACACAGAATGAGATATGTCAACAAACTTCAACGAAGAGCGAATCGATTAGCAAACAAGCTCAAACTTGTTCAAAAATCATCAGAGGTATGTAAACGCATCTTTTCTTCAAAGAAGTTAGTTTCCAAATAAAAGACTAGATCATTAGAGAAAAATTTATGGTCTAAACACTCTGAGAAACAGTGCTCTATGAATTCCTTTCGAAAAGGTTATGGTGGACAAATTATTGTTCACCCCAGCACAACTTAATTCTGTTGGTTAGTGCATCTTGTCTCATGTGCCTAATCAAAAGAGACAAGATTATGCACACCTCAGGCTTTAGGAAAAGAAAATTGTTTTAGATTGTTTTGATTTTCTTTTTTATGTTTTTGCTCTGCTGATCTTTACAACTCTGGAATTCGTGCTTCCTTTCATATTTAATTGATTTTGGAAAGGATTTCCCTGTTTAATAAATAAAAGAGGGTTATTCTCGACAATTCTATCCTCTTTAGGGTTGAGAGTTGTGTGTGCATGAACTTATGTGTTTAAAAATTCTATAACCATACATTCCTTTTTTTCTTCACTTGAAATCTTTTTTTTTAAAAGACTGCTTGTTGAGATCATCTTGTGATTTCCTCTCACAATTCCGTTCGTATGGATACTCCAAGCATTATGTCTTCTGATGGAAAAGATGTTAATATGATTGTTAAGCCATCAATCATGAAGGAAAAAGATAAATCTCCGTTACCTCCAACTTTTAAAAAGAAAAAAAGGAATGTGAGGAAGCCAATATCTAATCCTTCAAATTCTCAGAAGTTTTCTGGTGTTCTCGAAGAGTTGGAGGAAACAAGGAAGGAGATTCAGGAAATAAAGGCTATTGCTTTCAGAACTCTTGAAATTCAGAAGGCCCTGGTTCGGCATCAGTTCAAAAGGTTTGTTGGAATCGACTCATTCCTTCATGAACCTTATGTTCCCATGGCTGTTGACGACAAGGAGTTCGGGGACGATAAAGAAATTTGCAGAGGTCTCAAAATCTAGGAAACTTCTTATGAGAATTTATTTTTGTGTTTTTAAGAAGGATAACTAGGGTTTGGTATATCCATTATTGTGAGTACACATAACTATTGCCAACGTTTTCATCTTGCAATATTTTTAGATTTATTTATTTAAATTCTAAAGTTTACTTGGAAGATGATTTTTGCAGTATTAATCTTTATGGTTTTATATATTGCAAATTGTTATGGGATATATTATTTACGTCTGTGAACCTTGACTGTCCCATACTTGTTCAAAAGTTAACTCTATTATATGTCAGTATGAAAGCATTGATAAAAGATAGAATGAACTTTTGACTACAAAAGTTAAGCCTATTATGTCATTATTTGATGGAAGTTAGGATGAACTTTTGTTTACAAAGATTAAGTCTATTATATGTCGTTGTGCAGATACTGATGAAAATAGAATGAATCTTTGATTATTCCGCAGTATAGGTCTTTCCCTGATCCACATCTTTGTGTATGTACAGTGTTGCTCCGTAAGTTTTCTTATGCTGAGCATTGTCAATTGAATTGATTATTTTCCTAGTAATTAACTCAATTGAGATTTTTTGATACAAATTCATATTTTATGTGATTTTTTAATGTCCAAAGAAATCCTTTTTTTCTTGTAAAAGTAAGGTCGCTCTTGTTGTTCTTTCGGGAATGACATTTTATGGGGGAGAGTTCTTAATTGAACTTGTGCTTAATTGACAAATCTTTGTGGGGAGTGCAGCTGTGGAATATTGTAGGGGTTATTTTGTATCTTTATAAACTCGTTGATGAATGCATTTAGTTTAGGCTATATGATTGCATCTAAACAAGTTGATATGTTGTTCTCTTTTGGTCATGAAGTATCTCTATGGAAATTTCATGAGGATCCCACTAGTTTTCGTACCTTTTCCAATTTATATTGACAAAAAGAGGGAGAATTAATGTGTAGTTCACACTACAAATACATATGGTTTACGGATCATTATGTAAGGGGGAGTGGTTTTCATGTGAGATGAAGTATTGACTAAGGGGGAGTGATACATATCACCATAGTATTGTTGTCCAAGTTGTGATATAATTTAACTTTGATGATGTGTAATAATACTATGACACTGTATAACAATGATTAAGAGCAACTGTTTTCTCATTGTTATTGCTGGATCTTCAACAACGATGATGCATAATTGAACACATTTGGAATCATTGGAGTACTTGGAAGTGACGAAGATTTCGAGTAATGTTGAAGAACCAAGGAGATCAAGCATTTGGATAAGAAGCTACAAAGTTTATTTATTTTGTAATCCATATGTATCGATAGTTTTGTCACTAAAATTGACAAAGGGGGAGATTGTTAGAGCACTGCTCGGACGAACTCGTAAGTGTTGCTATCTCAATCTTGTTTGTCAATGTTAGTGATCAAAACTATAAGTCTTTATTTCTAGTCTACTTATAGTGATGTCTTGGACTAGGATAGACTGTGTAGTTGAGCATTAGACTTCACAGCGTTCATCAATTGTAGACGAAGAACTACTAAGGGGAGCTTGTGGAACTTAATCAAAAAAATGTATGTGGAGACTAAAACTCATCTATCACTTGGAAAGTCTATTTCTACTCTGTCTCCTATATTGAGACAAAATTCGTATTACTATATAGTATTGGATTATACGCATTTGAGATTTCAAGCTGAGATTAACTCGCTTACATATTTCTCGAAATATGTACTGGTAAGCTTTCGCTTCAACCAAGTTCATCTTATATTCTTGACGAAAGTCAAATGATGATCATGTGAAAATCGTTGAGTAACATCTTACATGGTTTGTGTGATACAATCATTTGGTATAGACATGGAATGTTTCGTTATGATTATTTCAATAACTTGAAAATTGCTTTGATGCTAATAGTGTGTGAAAATGGTTATTGTCATCCTCTAAGAAAGTTTCAATGATTGAAATAGAGTTTAGAACTATTGGAATTATGAACATAGTTCGTATTCTTGCATGTATGTGATCCATGACCGGAACTATAGTATGCATACCCGTATGCGTACTTGTAGTTGTGAAGTTCCGTGTACTAAGTACACATACTGGTACGCATACTTGCGTAAGTTATAGATCCGGGAATTTATGCTGGGTTTTGGAAGTGTACTAAGGTATGTGTACCCGTTCGCATACTGGCGAACCCAAACTCAGACTGGCTACTTAGGTATGCGTACCCGTATGCATACTTGAGTGGTCAAAGTTATAAAATTGGTTGGCTCATGAACTAATACATTTATATATTAGGGGATGCATTCTTTACAAACTGTGGATACAATGTTCATGAATTGATTCGAGTGAATCAAACCGATTTTGCTTCTATTGTGTTCTTGTATACTTCTATGAGAATATAACAATTGAAAAACTCTTTAACTAGTTTCATTTGTGTCATTTGAACTAGTTATGATTAAGATGAATAAGGTTGATATGAAAGTGTTCATATAGCTAACCTTGGTTATCTACTGTTGAGCCAACATGGTGTACACTTTTAGGTATGGTTACATAAACTTAAATGAGGGTACATTTGATTTGTGTATAACAAGCTAAGTTCGATCTAACGGTTGAAAGATATTAGCTTGAATCTAATCAGTTTTTCATCTAACAGTGAATATTGGATGCTTTGTTACCAAGGTAACTTAGATTGCAAACACTGATTTGAAAACTATATAAAGGAGAACTCTAGCAACTGGGAAACCTAATCCCCACACCTCCTGTGTGATACTAGTTGTATAAGCTAGAGTCGATTCTCCTTTAACCTTAGGTTTTTCACCAAACCCTGTAGGTTAACGACTTAAAGACTTCGTTGGGATTGTGAAGCCAGACCCAACTATTTTATCTATAGTTGCGTGTTCTGATGTTGCTATGTTCTATCGTATTGAGTACTATCTTCTCTAAGATTCGCTCGAGATTGATTCTCCGATAGGCAAGATAAAAAGTAGTCACAAACATCTTCGTCTCATCGTTTGTGATTCCACAATATATTGTGAGGTGATTGATAATACTAGGATGTTTTCGATAATATAAGTCCGGTTTATCAATTGGTTCCTGTGCACCTTGATTTATCAAAAGACAGAACAAAACTCGTAGGTATTTCTATGGGAGACAGATTTATCTATTCCAATAGAATTTTCTGTGTGAGACAGATTTGTTTATCTAGACTTCGACTTTGGGTCGTAGCAACTCTTGGTTGTGGGTAAGATCAGCTAAGGGAATCAAGCACGTAGTATCCTACTGGGATCAGAGACGTAAGGAGCGCAACTGTACCTTGAATCAGTGTGAGATTGATTAGGGTTCAACTACAGTCCAGTCCGAAGTTCGTTGGTAGTAGGCTATTGTCTGTAGCGGCTTAATACAGTGTGGTGTTCAAAACTGGACTAGGTCCCGGGGTTTTTATGCATTTGCGGTTTCCTCGTTAACAAAACTTCTGGTGTCTGTGTTATTTCTTTTCCGCATTATATTTTGTTATATAAGTGAAATGTCACAGGTTGTGCATTGAATCGATCAACTTGGAAATCCAACCTTTGGTTGTTGATTGAAATTTATTGATCCTTGAACATTGGTCTTTGGTACCGTTCAAGTTACTTCCCTTATATTCAATCGGGGTCGCAAATTCGTATTTGCTCATTGCAGATTGAATTGAGAGATAGAGATATAAAACTCTTTAATATACTTTTGTCTAGATTGTGTCTGACTGTCTAGTTGATTCTCTTGAAAGTATATTGGAGTTTCTCTATTCAGATTTCCAAACGAAATAATGGGTGTGGTTGTTAGAACCCCGCTTTTTCAGAATATAATATTAAAATATTGTTAGACAGACCAACAAAAGAACGATGTTTGGATCAATTAATTATTAATAGCTGAACTAATTGGTTTATATTAATGAAGATATGATTAAATATTGGTAGCAATACCAATATATAAGATATTGATTAAATATTGATAGCAGGACCAATACTAAAATAAGGTGTTTAGACCTAGTTAGGATTATGCTCTTTAGAGCATTAGGTAGTAAAACCTAGTTTAAGGATATCCAAAGAATGATTGAAGAAGCAACCGAGTGGTGGTGGAAGGACCGGCTTGTAATACCCCAAGTTCTGGACCAGGGTCAAACCTAATGGAGATCCAAACTCGAAGCTTTATGGGTCGGGACGAGACTGATGCATATATTTTGTTATTTGTATTTATTTTACCAAGCACATGTTAACTTTCAAAAACATGGATTAAGCACTATAAATTCACTAATGAAAATTAACAGAATAATATTTAAATAAAAATTATACTTCAAACAATAAAAATGAAAATATACAGTTGTAGATGGTGAAATTTAGATGGGGGAAAAAGTGTCATTTCAAGCCCAGAGGTAAAATGGTAAATTCCGCAACTAGGGTTCATCATTCTGAGCCAACAGTTGTCTTCAAGGTTAAAACAAAGCTAAAATGGGAATTGGACATAAAAGGGAGCTCTGAAGACAAGTTCAATCCTTACTGTCAAAAAGACAATCTCGACCCTATAGGACAACTCCCACAGGAGAGATTCAACCCTTATTCTTCAAGGCACACACAACCACAATTTCTAGTATGCGTCTCCGCGAGGCGCTACTGGTGGTGATGCCCTGACTCCTAGCTCACATCTTCGAAAAGATATACTGCTAGTCACATAGGCTCTATAGGGCGTAAGAATGTCCACCGCTGATTTGTGACCCTAAACAGCCAAAACCTCAACATGTCTTCATTACACGCAGCTGGTTATGATGCCATGATTCCCAGTATACATCTTTGATGAGATATTTTTGGCCATTTAGGCTTTGTAGATGCGAAAAAAACGTCCCCGACGGACTTATGACCCACAATAGATACATTCATGTCTCCCATATGCACGACTTGTCCCTATTTTAGATCAAGTACCGAGTCTTAGTAAATCATCAAGAGATACACTGATCATATGTACTCTAAGGCCAACTCGACTTACTGAGGCTTCCGGATAATTCGTATAACATCCCCAGGAGATACATTGGTCATGTTGGCCCCACTATACGAAAACAATTGACTCTTAACAAATCTCCGCAAGATGCGCTGGTCAAAGTCAAGAGAGCCAAGGTCTCTCAGAGACGTCATTAGGATGCAATCCTACCTTTTCTCTCAAACATGTCCCAGCCGACTATGAAGAGACTCAATCGCATGATCCAAGCCTCATACGGGCTCATGCTAATCTGAGCTACACCAGCTCGTTTGAAGATTCTTATACAAGCATAAGACTCGGGTACGCCTTACCTAGTGAAAAGGAGAGGGTACCAAGTACATCACCAACTTTTTTGTTTGGAAACCTGTATGGAAAAACCTAATATAATTGCAAGTAGACCAACTTAATGATCATTGAAAATATCTATATATAGTTTATATCTTCATCTTTTCTCAATCATAAATTCTAGACAAAAGAGTCGATGAACCTGATTGTTGAGAATAGTATTGGACGATCTCAAAAATCAGTATCAACGATCAATCTAGTCGTATCCAAATAATCCAATTAGAATTCTACCAAGTATGAAACTTGTTATCTATCTTTCAAGATACGAATTCTACAAGAATGAGTCTCGTAATCGATCGCAGTTATATGGACGTATCTACTAGGATTGAATATGTACTACTTGTGTAAATCTTATTATAAAGATAAACAATATAATGCCACAAGGGAAAAACACAGGATACCAGAAGTTTTATTAACGAGGAAACTATAATAGCAGAAAAAACCCCGGACCTCGTCCAGATTTGAACACCAAACTGTATTAAGACGCTACAGACAGTAGCCTACTATCAGACTTCGGACTGGAATATAGATGAGACCGAATACATCCTCCAATCAATTCAGTTACAGTCGCTCTCCTTATATCTCTTGAACCTCGCAAGTCTCTACGCAATTGATTCCCTTGTCTGATGTCCTTTACATCCTAAGTGTTGCTTCAACTTAAGTGAAGCCTTTTTATACTAATCTTCCTCTAACAGATAAGACTATTTAGTTTTCCTTTAGATCAAAGATCATGGCTTGGAAATATGTTTGTAATAGACAAAGCTAGAAAACCTCACAAATCCAGAACACTTATACTCAATTAGCTGAGAAGCCTGGATCTTTAACCACCTCTCAAGAATAATCTTGAACTAATCAATTAAGAATAGCATTCAGATATCTATCTTTAGGAATCATAAAGTATGAGACGAAGATAACTTTGCGATTACTATCTATCTTGATTGAAATAGATCATGAAAACCTCGATAACAAAACAACAAGATTAGGATACGGGAACTATCAAGATAAAAGATAGTCGAACCTGGCTTCACGAATCGTCAAAGGGAAGTCTTTTAGTCGTATACCTAATTATTTTTCTAGGAGGAAACCTTGGTCAATAGAGGATTACTCTATCTATCAATTAAGACATAAAGTGTCAGGGATTCTCCCAGTTGAAATAACATCTCTATTTATAGATGTTCAAGACTGAGGGTTACTTAAAGGTCAAGCTAAGATGACTTGAGATTCAAGTAAACACTTTCTTTAGATGAAACTATAATTAGGGTTTCAAGTAAGCATGTGAGAATCGGTCTTGAAATCATATAAAAAAAATATACACAGTGGTTTGGGCAAATGAACTGTTTATAATGATAGTTCTTTGGCAAATATGCTTTGTGAACTAATAAACAAATCGATATTCATTTAAACACTTAAGAATTTAATCACGATGCACATACATAAGTGTTTTATTGGTCAATGACGTCTTAGAGATATTTATGGGAGTCGTAGCGATACTAAACATATAAATCTTTAAGCATCTCCTAAAGTTTTACTGGGACCATTGGTAAAACGGTTCATAAACCGTAAGGCATAATTCACGAGTCAGGGTGCAACGGTTCGTGAACCGGATTCGCCAACGCTACTCGTCTCGAGAACTCATATGGACACAGTTCGTGAACCGGGTTTGCCAACTGTTAGCCTTTTACACGAATATTAAAAATTCAGATCATCACGGTTCGTGAACTGTCCCGTTATGAACTTACAGTTTGTGAACTGGTTCACCAACCTTCATGTATTCTAGAAACTCAGGCATTTATGGTTTCTGAACTGATTCACCAACCTACCCTGACTCGAATTCTGAATTTCTCTCATTTTATGTTTGAAACATTCCCGAATGATAAAATCATTGCCTAGATAATTTTCAGTTGATCCGCATAATTAACTTTTGAGCAATAAATTGTTTCGAATCAATATTGTTAAGGACCTTTGAACAATCGATGCTTGAACCATATTTCGATATGTTTAACAAGACAAGCTTGACTCGAAATTTCTTTTTGCACTAAATCAACTAGAAGTCATACGGCATAGTTTCAAATAGATAAAATTGTAAAACAGTGAGTAAAATAGAATGGTTCAGTCTTCACATACATTGTTGATGAAGTTATCCAAATGTCTTTGTCGATCTTCAGTCTTCGAGGGTGATGTCTGATACTCAACTACCAAATTCTAAACCTAGTCCAAGACTTAAATTAGTAGATTATAAATCAAGATATAGTTTGTGGAAATTGAATATATATCCCTTGTTTTAGTGGGATTTCATAAATATCTCTGTCAACAATATTTATATCCTTCCATCTTTAAGAAGATTCTGATTTTATTAATAATCCCACAAATATCCTGTAGACATTTCATATCTAAAACTTTCTCACTTCTCCTCCCCATCACCTCCGCCATCACCGTCTTCTCCTCCTCCTTTTCTGTCGGACTGAATAGTGATGATGATGGTGGAAGAAATCAAATCGCAACCACAACTAGCAACGCCACCACCATTTCAGAGTCAGAGAAAAATATTTTAGAGAGAAGAAATCAAACCAAACCCACTGCCGTCTCCATCTTCATCATCACCACCTCTGCAACTACTCCCACCTTCGCCGCCGACAACTGCTTCAAAATTCAATCGAGAAGTATCAACAACAAGGGATGAAACCTTCTTCTTCTTCTTCTTCTACTACAATTGAGTTTTAAAATCAGATCCAAATAAATCGAAATCTGATTTTTAGGTTTTGATTTCTGATTACTTTTGAGATAAACTTCTTCAAATTATTGTTTATTTGTTTCATCTACTTTGTCAATCGAATTGTGAAGAGAAGTAATGATAATGATGGTGGTGATTATGGTGGCGGCGGCGGTGGTGGTTATGGTGACAGCGACGGTGGAGGATGTATGTATATGATTAGTTCCTATTTTTCTAAAACTGGTCTGGTTTTTTATTATAGTCAGTATACAGTGAACTGTTTACTTTTTGGATGTTGTAGTTGGTGGTTGTTGTGGTTGTGTGGTGGTGGTAGTTGTTGATATGGTGGTGGATGATTTTGTAGTGGAGATTGGATGTGATTTTGGTTGCATTTGTTGATGGTGTTCCAGGTAGAGCAATTGTCCTTACAGTAAACCTACTTACTTCCATTTTTACGGGATCAACTACTGTTGTTGATCCAATTTATGGGACCAACTGCTATTGTTGACCCAATTTTTTATGGGATCAACTCCTGTTGTTGACCCAATTTTTTATGGAATTAACTACTGTTGTTGATCCTTTCAACTCCTATTGTTGACAATATTTCCTTGGATAAGTATAATCATGCTTGTAATTTAAATCATGTTTGTATTTTAAATCATGTAAATTTCTTCCAATGTTGAACTTGTGGTGCAATGGTAGCATGACTGACTCCATGTCAGATGATGCGTGTTCGACTCACGCCAAGTTCACTCCATTTACATGGATCAACTTTCATTGTTGATCCAATTTAGGGGATCAACTACCATTGTTGATCCCCTAAATTGGATAAACTTCTACTGTTGATCCTTGTTTTTTTTGGATCAACTACCATTGTTGATCCCCTAAATTGGATCACCTTCTACCGTTGGTTCTATTTTTATTTGGATCAACTACTGTTGTTGATACAAAAATATCTGAATCGGCGGTGGCAGGGACGGCGACGGTGGTGGCGGCGGCGATGGACTAGTGGTGGTGGCGGACTAGTGGTGGTGACGGAGTGGTGGTGGAATATTAGTGGTAGCGACGGTTGGTAGGTGGTGGTCGTTGAACGGTGGTGGTGGAATGGTAGGTTAATGTTGGTGGTGGTGGTGGTGAAGTGGTAGAGGAAGGAATTTGTTCCATTTTGGAATAAAGAAAAATATTGTATGAGTGAGGGTATTAAGGTAATCTAATTTTAAATGGATAAGGTTATTAAAAAGTAGGGATATATTTATTGTTGTATAAGGATATATTTATTAGGTTTCAAAAGTAAGGACATATAAATAATGTGCCCGTTTCGTTTTGTTCATCTAACATTGACAACAAGCTTGAGATGACAAAACTTGTGGGTTCAACCGAGCAATGCTCTAACTCCTAGGGCTCAAGCCTCTTCCTCAATATCTCAAACACACTCACGGCTAGTAAATTGAGCCTGAAATACACGCGTCTATCCAAAAACATGGATTATCTCTCTTGAGCTCCTTGTGCTCAACAAAGGGACCCACTGGCATTTTATGTGACATGTATGACCGGCCATTAAGGGATGGAGCCAAATCTCAGCTCCTCTCACGCTCTACAGGTAATCTTTGTGGCATTCCTTACCTTTCAAGTGACTCATCCTAGTCATCCTAGTAAATCAGAGAATATATCTTCATCTTGGCCAACGTCGGCTATAAAGAATATTTCTCTCGTAATACATTATCATAAAGGTTGACTCAGTCGCACGCAAATGAGGGGATATCAGTTAGGGTTTTGGCCTGGCAGTATACGACATGTGTGAGAAATACCCGACCTATTTATCACCGTAGAAGAGAGTAAAAATGGTAATATAAAGAGATAAATTCAACCTAGTTTATCTCTATCTATTTCTGAAGAGATGGGAAAAGTGCTCCACACGACATGCAATCCCTATCTTCACCGACCTAGGATTAGAGAATTCAGTAATAAATATATTATTTATTTCTCAAATCTAACGCACAACCTTTCTAATAAACTCTTAGAGAAATTCTTCTTCAAACCCTATAATTTTCCGATCTCTCTCTTTCTTCATCCCTGCTTCCCTCCCTAGGACCGGCGCTAACCTCTCTTGTGACTGAAGCATCCTATGAACGGCCATTGTGCGTGGTTTAGGCCATAAATTTTCGTGCTCCGCCTCCAATAATCACTTTTAAAAACCTAGAATCCCACTTTAGCCTCTCACCGATTTTAGGCAAAAATAATTACACTTTCTTACTACTCAAAATATATAATGAAGTAAGGGAAAGAAAGGATCGTTCCCACAGAGAGGACTAGGCTGTCAATATGTTTCGGTTTCTTATGTAAAGCAAGGGGGAATTTTTCTAATTTTTAATAAACTAAGTTGTACTAAAAACAAATAAAGCAAAACAAGCACTCAAATCAAGGATATAAAGATATTGGTCAAGGATTTCGTTTTCATTCACAAACATGTTCTTGTCTTAATAACTAGAATTGATATTTAATCTCTCATTATCAAAAGCCCTAAGATACCTAGTCGAAAGAATATCCCGCAATTTCCTGATTTCATCACACATACATGTAAAACGATGCAAATATGAATTCTACCAAAAGAATAATCTGACGCCTTGTGCTAATCAAGTTCAATTCCCATGGAACATTAAGATTCATGAAACAACGCTAATCAAAGCAATCGAAATACATTGTGCAAACAATTTAACAAAGGCCACGATTTACATATGATTACAAGGATGTATCACTACAAGCTATAACCATATTTATGCTACTTGTGTTCAAGGATTATCGCTCGATGATTAACCCTAAACTAGCAATAGATGTGATTACAAGTTCTACCAATTTGCAACTTGACAAAACAAACAATCAAATCATGTTATAATACGTCAATCATATAACTATATTTCCAGAGAATCATGAACGATAATTATGAGACAAAACTAATTCATTAAACCCAAAATCATGTCATGTGAAATCCAACTATTCCATAACCAATAATAAAATCAAGTACTCATGTTAAAGGAGTTCATAACAAGAAGGAAGAGAAAACCTATCATGTTTCTAAACCCTATAAAAAAAGTAAAGGGAGAGATAATCATTATAGTAGAGGTATGTCTCCCTTTTATACTTTCCCTTCTCTGTTTTCTTCACTTAGTCGCACCCATACTCTGCCAAAAGCCGGCTCTTAAAACAACCCACCAGCCAAGCACATGTCTAAGTCCAACCGGGTCTGAGTCAGCTCACCTGTCTCACTGGATTGAGTCAACTCGGTTCAACTGTCAGTCACATGGAACTGACAGTGTACTCCTCTGTTGAAGCATTAAACTTCACTGGCACCTCCATGCCACAACAACAGTGATATCTTCCCTGCACATTACATCCATCCAATAAAACAAGCTCAATCCACACACCATTCTTTGCAATACAGTTCACTAACTGAACTCAGCTGTAATATCATGAGTTCAAATACCACCAACACTTCTGATTTGAATTTGCAAGCACCAATTCAATTGCAGCTTCATCACCGTCTACTACTCATCTTCCCTGTAACCTGTTGTTCGTGGTCTAAATCTGCATTACCAATTCCTCAGACCACCACCATGAGCATCTGTAACTCAGTTCCAAACGCATTCATTCTTCTTAGCTCAACCATTGTATCTCAACAAAGCTCTATGAGTTTCTCAGCATCAGCATCCATCATTCACTTCCAGTTAACCATTGCAGCTGTGATGCCATTACCAGTACAACAACAAACAACATTAGTACCTATCACCACTACATGCTCCCAGCAGCTCATTCTCATTGCCACCAACAAACTGCATCCTTGCTCTCTGCCTAGTTATTGCTTTTGCAGTCCTTGCAGTTCATCTCCATGAAAACCAACATCACTGCAAATCACCAACACATGCTCCATTCCCTTCTTAGCGAAATTTTTATCCATGTCTTCAATAATGTTCTGTCAAAATCAAAATAGACTCGTATCCATCTTCTGAGCAGCAACACAACCAACTTCCAGTCTCATAGCACCAGTCTTCAACAACAGGACAATCATCTTCTTCATTGCAGAATCTACCAGATACAGCGCACCATAATATACATTAGCACAATCAATAAAACCACCATCTATTGTTCTGCAATCTCAACTTCATAACCAGTTGGTACTCATCTCTACTTGTAAATGCAACTGTAGAACATTTCTTGTTCACCTGCAACATCTCCATAATCTTCAGTATCACTATCTCAGCAATTCAGACCCGACTCAAGTATCAGTTCACAACTCCACCTGCAATCAATGGCACCAACAGCAATCCTGCATCTTCACAACACCACAAAAACCCATTTGTATTCATCTCCAACTGCATCTTACCTTCACCAATGGCACCAGGAGCAATTTCTTATTCTTCTCATCTGCTTTGATTTCATGACCAAAAACCCATTAACAACAACACTCTTGATTTCTTGGTTCAGGACTGAATTGAGCTAGAACCCACTCTTCCTTTCTATCCTCTCGCCATTAACAACAGCATCCACTACTGGTCACTTCAGGCATCTCGGCTTCAGAAATTCTTCTTAACCTTTACTAAAGAACAACAAAAACCCAACCATTCTATCTATTGAGCTTCAAACTCATAACAGATTCAAACCCTAGGTTCAGTTCTTCCAATCCAGCCATAAAACCATCACAGCAAATTCAATTTATTCACTGTTTTTACAAATTAACACAAACCCAAGCTCTTAATTTCTCTATTCAACTCAAATACAGAAAAACCTAACCTTAAGGTGAATCGATGGCAATAATTTCATTATCTCCTTTCTCTGATCTCTAATTCAAAATCAGTTCCAATTTCATACCCAGCTTCACCCTGATGATCTCGAACAACAATCCCTGATTCCCCGTTGATTTCTCTTTTCCTTTCTCCCAGTAACGGTGCTGCCATCACGGACAAGATGAGAAGGAGAGATACACTAATGATGAGAGAAATGATCTCTCTCTGAATTCTAGGTGCAAGTAATGAGTGAAATTATTCAAGGCACCCACTGCTCAGATGTGGGCCACCTGAAGTCATATATGGCTTGTTGGTTTCGGGGAACCGACTGCCTATTCGCTTCCTTGCTCAACCGTGGCTAGCTTTGCTCGCCTGTGAATTGATATTTTTGCTCCTTTCCGCTCCAAACGAACGCTTTATTCTTCGACGAATCTTCCACCAACAACAGCCGTCTCTTACTTCTCAGATCCACTTCTTCTCTTCAATTTCTATTCATCACTAAAGCTGTCATGCTTTTCAGACAATGAATTTGCATCACTAAAGCCGACATGCTTTTCAGACAGAGATGAAGAAATAAAA